>NW_027412644.1:0-2500 GCF_025532065.1 Leptinotarsa decemlineata
GACTGAACGCTCGACATTCTCGTTAGACACGATATTGACGGCTTCCATTCTGCTGTCGAAATGTTCGCATCTATTCTTTACGAAATCAATGACGGTTTCCTATTTAGACTTTCGACTAGCACAATAACGTGGATAGATTCTACGTATTCCGAAAATATTTTCTGATAAGAAAAAGCTAATATTAAACCTCGACAACTCACAGTAAATTACAATGAAAATATGAAGTATTGATGATTTTGACGTAACTCCAGGACAATTCCTTTCCGAAAATACTCGTAATCGATGATCTGGAAGGAAACTTCGATTAAATATCATAGGCGCGACTGTCTATAGAAACATGATACATTAGACGATAATACTCGATTAAATACACGAGTGAATAGGGGCATCGAAGAAAGAGACCTCGTGGTCTACCTTCATACACGACTATAACCAAGAACCGACGCTTCTAATAGCATCAAATTTCAAAAATTATCCCTATAAATGTGTTCGATGAAAAACGGCATTCGAATAATAACGAACGTTATTAATGTTATATTCGATAAGATATTAATCATCGTAATATACTTTCAATAAAAAGGTCGATACTACTACACGAACGAAACGAACGAACGAACGACGATACTGTGTGCTCTATCTATAACGGAGTAATACACACCCACCCCCACCCGAAATATATAAAATCGTCAATGTTATAGTCGTCGAGAAATCAGAAATGCTAATCATAAACGTTTTTAGAAACATATTAGCACGTAAATAAAAAAAAACACGTTAAAAAATAACATAAGTAATAGAGTATCATGACTAGTATAACAGTAACGAACGTTAACATTTTTAGGTTGATAGGTAGGTAAGCACCATCTAAATATAGGTGGCAAAATTATTTATTATATCGCGCGTTTCACGAAAGGAGGTAACAATGTACTGATAACAAGGCAACCCAACCGAGTGAGACTAGCGCCCTAGCAAAAATTAAATTATCATTCAGCGTCGAAAACGATATTGTAAGAATTCTTTCATAATATTTTGTGGTTCTGAAAAGAACCGTTTTTTTTTTAAGAATGTATATCGTAGACCGGAATAAGTAAATTATTTCGAACTGGTATATTTCGTAATGCTTTGGTGCCTTCGCTGACGGCGTGCTTCGCCAATTCACCAGGAAGTAACAGGACGTACTGCAGTCTGAATTTCTCTGCTCGTAATAGTCGATCGCTTGTTATAATGAGCAAGACGGGGAGGCTTCGCTGCGATACGCTCAAATAATATCATTTACGAAACTGTTCATGATGCTCATCGCTTTACTGGATATTCCGGTATCGGGATGGACTTGTTTCAATACTTTGTAGATATAAATTGCGTAACTTTCCTTCTCCTCCTCTTCTTTTTATTATCGGTCTTCGATATATTCTTTTGGGCCTTTCCGGCTTCTTCGCAGCCTTTCCACTAGCTTTGGGTGGCATTCTGAAAATTTAATTTCGTCAATATCAAAACAAACAAGTACTATCGTGCAGGTTTGCTTTCGACTCAATGTTATTAGACGCCACTCTGTCGTCACTATTTCAGATTGTAACTGGAACTCTAGTAGGCTCCGCCCACCGGAAAGTTGAGCGTTCGAGAACGCCCATTGGTCGGTAGGACGGTATTAATACAGGTCGATTCTATATAGAAATCATTGTATAGAAAGCTACTGTTAGAGCAACATCGAATAATTCTCAGTGAATTCTTTAAATTTATCCGATATATAATACTAATCTACGATTCGACATGTCTGGACGTGGAAAAGGAGGTAATTAAGGGAAAGGCAAAGTCCCGTTCCAGTCGGGCTGGACTCCAATTCCCAGTAGGACGTATTCATCGACTCCTTCGTAAGGGAAATTATGCCGAACGAGTTGGTGCCGGCGCCCCGGTTTACTTAGCCGCAGTAATGGAATATTGGCAGCTGAAGTCTTGGAATTGGCCGGTAATGCGGCTCGCGATAACAAAAAAACCCGTATCATTCCTAGACATTTACAGCTGGCCATTCGAAACGACGAAGAACTCAATAAATTGTTATCAGGAGTAACCATTGCTCAAGGTGGTGTTTTGCCCAATATTCAGGCGGTTTTGTTACCGAAAAAAAAAAAACCGAAAAGAAGGCATAAGTACACATTTCCTGAGAGAGGAAAGCGACAAATAAAATATCGGCCTTATCAGGGCCACAACGATTTTCTCTAATGAATTCGACAATTGCATATATTTTTTTTTTATTTTCTTGTCATCGCTTTTCGATACAATTGTTGGACGCAGCACGATATGCGATTGTTTCTTTCTTGCTTGCGCATATTTACGTATACATGTATACATGATTAATAATATTATTATTGTTCAACTTCTTATTTTCGTGCCGAAACAAGTGATTTCTATTTGCTGAAATCAAATATCAGAATGTCTGTACGTTTATTCGTGATGAAATAAAATGTATGCAGTAATATCAGATTTAGGTATACAAATGAATAAACAT
>NW_027412644.1:7500-40000 GCF_025532065.1 Leptinotarsa decemlineata
CTTTCTCCATATAAGTCCTGTCCGTGCTCCCCTTTCACTCCTCTCCTCGATCTTTCTCTGAATCATACACTGCTCTCTTATTCTTCGTTCTCCCCCTTTTCATCCCTTCCACAGCCACTGCGGAGTCACTGACTATCATAACGTTCTCTTCCATACTCCATATATCCATCACCTTCTCGATCGCAATCATCTCCGCCTCATTCGCGCTGCTCTGTTCGTTGACTCTTTCATTCCCTGTGACCCATTCACCCTCCTACTCTTCCATGCCCATCCTATTCCTATTTTCTTTTCATCTAACCTTACCGCAGCATCCACATGCAACTCGATCGTGCTTCCTTCCCCCGCTTCCCCCAGCAACATCCCTTGCATCCATGGGATACCCTATCACCTCCTTTCACTCTGTTCAATCTTTCTTATCCCGTTCAAGCTCCATTCCGTGTATCTGGCCTTGGTTTCCACATGTAGTGGTGCGATCCTGTCATCACGCAGAGCGCCGCCGTTGGCGTTGTCCTATAAGCCCCGCTTGATGCTAGTAGGAAGGGCCTCTGCGCTGCGCTCAGCTGCCTTCTTTACTCTACTGTCATGCACTCTGTATCCCCATACTTGGACCCCATATAGCATCACCGGTTTTGCTACCCTTTCATAGATGATTCTCACGCATTCTCTCCTCAGTCCTACATTCTTTCCGGTCCACCTCCTTAGCTTACCCGCCAGTTCACTCATCTTCTTTCTCACCTCTTTGTGGTGGTCGATGAATAGCAATCCAGTGTCCACCCAACTCCGAGGTATCTCACATTCATTCTTATCTCTAGCTCTCTCTCATTTGTCCTGATGACCGGAAGTCTTTCATCCTTCTCGCTGGTATGTACATGCATTCTGTCTTCTTTCGTTATATTCCAGCCACATCTCTGTTTCCCATGCTTTGCATTCATTCCATACCAGCTTCCACCTTTCCTCTATGTTTCTGACGGAGTTGCCTTCGACGTGACCAGCTGATCGTCCGCGTAGGCTTGCACGTACACTCATTGCGCTCCGATGCCTTCTCTATCTTTCATCTTCTTCATTCTTTCGAACCATGCCTCCATCAGAATCAGCCATAGGGTCGGTCCCAAGCTGGAACCCTGTGGGCAGCCTCTGTTCACCGTTTCAGTGACTCTTCCACAGGAGACTGTTCTCTCCCCTATGAAACTCATGCATGTCCTCCCCACGTTCTCTGGCATCCTCATCTTTCTCATTCCCCCTTCAATTGCTGTCGCCCACGCGGTGGTGTTAAAGGCGTTGGACAGGTCTAACGCCACGACCAGACTGTGTCTCCTTGCTCTCTTGTTCTTTTTTATCCTTTCTACCATTTTCTCCACTGCCATGACTGTATCCATTCCCTCTCTGAAGCCATATTGCTCAGGAGAGAACTTCAACCCCCTCTCGCACCAGATTTGTATCCTACCGCTAAGAAGCCTGTCCAACATCCGTCCATGCCTGTCAGTAAACTGATAGGCTAGGCTTTCCGTCCTTCTTGGGTATCCACACAACCTTCGTTTGCTTCCACACTCCAGGGAAATGCCCTCTCTCCAATGCAGGCGTTGAATAATTGGGTCATACATTCTCCCTTCCATTCTACAACCTTTCTTAGTACCTCATTAGGTACCCCATCCACTCCAGTGGCCTTACCGTCTTGTAGCTGTTCTGCTATTGCATGCAGCTCCCCGACTGTAAAGGGCGACTGTTCTTCTCCCCATTCGTCCTGCTCTCTACTCTTATTCGCCGCCGGTCCTGGTTATCGGTTCCTGGATCGTCCTTTGGGAAGTACTTCTTTATCAGCATCCTGCTGGTTTTCTTCCTTCCCTTCGGTGAAGGTTCCGTCACTCTCTTTCGACATTCGATGGCATTTCCCTGGCCCCCTATCATTGAGAAATCGATAGGCTCGGTCCCAGGGGTTTTCGTCCTGGATCCGTTCCACTCTCTCTCTCAGCCATGTGATTCTTGCATTCTCTATCATTCTTTTATACCTATTCTCTCTCTTCTGTATTCATTCATTCGTCTCATCCTTTCTCCTTCCTCCCTCGTACTCTGTCTTCTCTCCTTTTTCTCCTTACCTTTCTTCGTGTGCTTTCTAGCTCCACGTTCCACCACTCTTTCTCTGTGTCCACCACCCTTTCACTCCTAGGTATATGTCTCATACATGCCTCTTTCAGTATTCCTTGAAACCTTTCCGCTTCCCTATCAATCTCCTCTTTTGTATCTAACCTTCCTGGGCAGTAATCGACGAGCATTTGCTCTAGCCCTTCCCAGTTGGTTCTCTTACATTCGTTACAGTCACTCTTTTCATCTTCGGCAACCCCATCACGGTGAACTCTATCATTCTATGATCACTCAGTGTCTCATCCATACTGACTTTCCAATCGTTGACCTGCACGTTTTCACTCACGGTCAGGTCAACCCAACTCTCGCCTCTGTTGCTGTGGAAAGTGGCAGGACTACCACATGCATTCTCGATTGTATCCCTTTTCAGTTACCCAATCTAGTATATCCTCTCCTCTCTCGTCCGTGATGTTACCACCCCATGCCGTATTCTTTGCGTTCACGTCCCCAACCAGTATCTTTCGTCCTTCCCATTCATCAAAATCCTCCTGATTGCCTCCATTCTAATATTCCTTCTTCCACCTGGTCATCATACACATTCATGATTCTCATGCTTTTCCTCTCATTTCCTACAATTATTCCTATCCCGTTCATGCTTCTTGCATTCATGAGGGCCAAGCTTTCAACCGAATTACGAACCCATGTCCTTACCTTTGTCCCGTCTCCCCATCGTGTCTGACCCATCCCTCCCACTTTGGTTCCCTTATCCATGGCTCCTGCACACTTACCACTGCGGCACCCCGCTCTTCCGCGGTCTTCCGCAGCAGTGCGTCGCCTCACGTCCTTTGCCAACATTAATTTGCAGTACTAAGAACATAGTTCGTTTTCCTTCTTTGCAGCTCCACCCTCCTCAAATACACCGGGCACTTCGGATCTATTGCCGAGTGCCTCCTCTCACTCGCATTCACTCCGGCTCTCTTGCAGTTGATGCATCCGAGCCCCCTATCACCCCTACATTCACGCCCCTCATGCTGTCCTCCGCATTTGTGGCACGCCGGTTCCTGCCTACTACACGCTTTTGCAGTGTGTCCAAATCGGCAGCATTGGTAGCACACTGCGACGCTGTTGTGTTCTTCAACGTATATATTCATAAGATCAATACTGATTACTTCCATATTCATTAATCTTCTAAAGAGCCTCGGATTCACTTCCATAATCACATTCTCCTTCCATTTATTCATTCTACATTCTCTCCTTTTCTTGATCTTAACCTGTTCCCACATCCTCCTGTGAGAGCCCTTCACCCAGTTCGGGGTTCTGCGTCAGCAGGAGATGGATCAGTTCCAAATCCCATATCCCTCTCAACACCAGTGAGCATGACATGAGGATTTGGCTTTTGATCCTCCTTTACACTCACTCTACTCTCTTCCTGGAGCACGGACCTGATCCTTCTACTCTCCTCTTCTGACTTACCTTTGACCACCACTGCACCACTCCGATTTCTAATTACAGCCTCGACGAAGTTCATGCATCCCCCTTTTATTAGCTGCTCCCTCACTATCCTCGCCGCCGGTGTCGCATCCTCTTGGTCTTTCTTGACTATTACAATCTCTTCACCTGCTGGTGGTGTGTCTTCCATCCTTCTCTCGTTTGTGGCTGCTTAGTTCTTCTATTTCTGTAGGATAGGTTCTTCTACCCCTGTTACCCCTACGTCTAACTTTACGTCGGTTCTGTACCTCCTGAAAACCTTGTTCCCTTTCACCATCCGTCTCCATTTCCGTGGTTGTAATCCCACCTGATCTTCCATTGATGTTGCCGTTCTCTGCCCTACAGAGATCTGTTCTGCTACCATGTTTTGCCGGGGTTGAATAGGTCTTTTCTCAGGTGCCTCTCGATCTCCTCCACTATTTTTTTCATCCCTTTCATTCACTCCCTATCCCATTAAACCATCCTACCATTCCTTCTAATCTTACAGTCAGTGCTGTTATGAATTCCCTTTCTTTTTCATACCGATTCAGTCTCTGTTCTAACTCTTTCACTCTCTCCCTAGCATACTATTTCTTACCTCTAGTTCGTTCATTCTTGTCCCCATTTTCCCTCCAATCATTACAATCTGTTGTAAGCTGCCGCTTACAGCGTTCTGTTCTTCCTTATTGAATTGAATTTTACCAGATGAGTACCTCGTCGTGGCCTTTGTATGGTCTCAACCATTTCCTCGATTCTGGAGGTTAGGCGATGGGACTCCACATTGAAACTCCTAACTTGTTTTTCATTCCCTAGCTGCATGTCTGGCTCTTCATTTGTTTCCCTGAATTCTTCCTCCCTTAGGCTCCTGTTAATCTGATCCCTGAGTTTTTCTTTTTTTCCTCTGATCGGTTGAGGATCTCCTGTGCAGTTTCCTGCATTGTTTTTTTAGCTTCCTGCAGCACTGAGTCTATTACTCTTTGTTTTTTGGCCACTCTTCCTGCAGTACTTTCTTCGACTCCCATCATTATTGGAGACATACGAGGTGGCGTTCTCGGCGTCCCAGTCCTTGGCATGAAGATGTCTCTCTCATCGAATTCCAACTCTTGCTCCAAATCGAAAGGTTTTCGTTTCTTTTTATTTTCCATTCCTACATCTGAATTTTTCCAATTTTAGGTGTCTTTTCGAAACGGCCCGTAAATTATATTTGGGGGTCCGATATTTCAGATTTCTTACGAAAAACGGCCGCCAATTATCGTCGAATGTCCGTTTTGTTTGTCGAATTCCACCTTATCGCAAATGCGGATTTGAAAAAGCATTCACCGATTTCTTATCGTATTGAAGCAAAACATAAAACACGACGAGATAAATATTCTCTTTCGTTAGTTTGGTATTCAATAATTAATAATCACTGTTTTATGAAAAAAGTTTGTGTCTATTTCACTGATAACAATTATCTGTTTTACGATTTTCTGCTACTCACTTTTTAGATGTTTTACACTAAGTACTTAAATCCTTTATCTTTAAAACTTTGCACATTTGTTCAACACTTCTAGCTGCTCCAATAAATACGTCCGCTCTCTTCGAAGGCTGAGACAGTGGGTAGGGACAGTGGGAATCTCGTTAATCCATTCATGCGCGTCACTAATTAGATGACGAGGCATTTGGCTACCTTAAGAGAGTCATAGTTACTCCCGCCGTTTACCCGCGCTTGCTTGAATTTCTTCACGTTGACATTCAGAGCACTGGGCAGAAACACATTGCGTCATCACCCCTGGGGCCATCGCAATGCTTTGTTTTAATTAGACAGTCGGATTCCCCGGTCCGTGCCAGTTCTGAGCTGATCGTTGAATGGCGGCCGAAGAGGACACCCGGGTCTCCCTTGCGGGCGACACCGGGGCCTCGCAGCAAGACGGTTCGCGGGAGGCCAAGGCACGGGACCGAACTCGGATCCGTAATCAACGCCGTGAAGCGATGACACTTCACCTCGCACAGGCCCGGCACGTCAGCCGCGACCCGCTTCCTCGCCAAGCCCGACACGCCCCGATCCTCAGAGCCAATCCTTATCCCGAAGTTACGGATCCATTTTGCCGACTTCCCTTACCTACATTATTCTATCGACTAGAGGCTCTTCACCTTGGAGACCTGCTGCGGATATGGGTACGAACCGGCGCGACGCCTCCACGTGGCCCTCTCCCGGATTTTCAAGGTCCGAGGGGAAGATCCGGACACCGCTGCAACTGCGGTGCTCTTCGCGTTCCAAACCATATCTCCCTGCTAGAGGATTCCATGGAACTCGAACGCTTATGCAGAAAAGAAAACTCTTCCCGGATCTCCCGACGGCGTCTCCGGGTCCTTTTGGGTTGCCCCGACGAACTCTCTTGCGAGGGCCCGACTTTTTGACGGTTCCGCTGCCGGGTTCCGGAATAGGAACCGGATTCCCTTTCGCCCGACGGGTGTGAACATTTATTTTATAATAAATTTTATTATATAAACTTACACCACATCAACATCGGCTTTCGCCTAGGGCTTAGGATCGACTGACTCGTGTGCAACGCTGTTCACACGAAACCCTTCTCCACGTCAGTCCTCCAGGACCTCGCTGGAGTATTTGCTACTACCACCAAGATCTGCACCGACGGCGGCTCCAGACGGCCTCACGGCCAGCCCTTCTGCGCTCACCGCCGCGACCCTCCTACTCGTCAGGGCTTCATGGTCGCCTTCAATCGGGAAGATATCGGCAGAGTACCGCACATGCCTCTGACGGTCGAGTATAAGCACGACGCTTCAGCGCCATCCATTTTCAGGGCTAGTAACTTCGGCAGGTGAGTTGTTACACACTCCTTGGCGGATTCCGACTTCCATGGCCACCGTCCTGCTGTCTTAAGTTACCAACGCCTTTCATGGTATCCCATAAGCGTCGATTTAGGCGCTTTAACTCGACGTTTGGTTCATCCCACAGCGCCAGTTCTGCTTACCAAAAATGGCCCACTTGGCACTCTGATTCGAGTCTCGCGGCTTCATAAGAGTTCGAGCAAGCCGGAGATCTCACCCATTTAAAGTTTGAGAATAGGTTGAGATCGTTTCGATCCCAATACCTCTAATCATTCGCTTTACCGGATGAAACTCGTACGCGACGAGCGCCAGCTATCCTGAGGGAAACTTCGGAGGGAACCAGCTACTAGATGGTTCGATTAGTCTTTCGCCCTATACCCAGTTCCGACGATCGATTTGCACGTCAGAATCGCTACGGACCTCCATCAGGGTTTCCCCTGACTTCGTCCTGACCAGGCATAGTTCACCATCTTTCGGGTCCCAGCGTGTACGCTCTTGGTGCGCCTCTTCTCGCAATGAGAACGAGACGCCCGGGAATGCGGAGCGGCCACTTGAGGCGAACCGCTCATCTTCCCTCGGTCTACGCAAGGTAGACCTTTACTTTCATTGCGCCTTTAGGTTTAGTTATGTCCCAATGACTCGCGCACATGCTAGACTCCTTGGTCCGTGTTTCAAGACGGGTCCTGAAAGTACCCAAAGCTATAGCGTTGCAGATCGGCGTTTCAACGAGGTCTGTTCGAGAACATCGTAGCCAACAGTCGCCCGGGGACAGGATCGGCGCTAGGTCCGATCGCCGTCAAACACCGGACGCGCTTGCCACGAGCCGAACGCTAATTATAAAGTAGCGGCCCCGCGCCATCGTTATACCGTCGAGCGAGTCGGCCGGGATACCGAGGGTCCACGCGAAAAATTCACGTGGGCTCCACCCCGGACCTTAGACCGACACCCAACGGATCGCAACGTCCTACAAGAGGAAAAGTGCACGCGTTCGATATCGGTTCGAAAAAACGAGCTGAGCGAACGACGCGAACGCCGTCCGTCACGAAACCGTCAAACGCCGACGATCGAAACGCGATGAATTTCCTCCTTCGACCTTTCGGGTTTCTCAGGTTTACCCCTGAACGGTTTCACGTACTCTTGAACTCTCTCTTCAAAGTGCTTTTCAACTTTCCCTCACGGTACTTGTTCGCTATCGGTCTCGTGGTCATATTTAGCCTTAGATGGAGTTTACCACCCACTTAGGGCTGCACTCTCAAGCAACCCGACTCTGAGGAGAGATCCTCCCGAAATTGACGGCGGTCGCTACGGGCCTGGCACCCTCTATGGGCTGTGGCCCCGTTCAAGAAGGACTTGGACGCGCCGTACGACTCCGGGATAAACGGATCCTCCCTAACACCACATTTCCGGCGGTTAACCCGCGGGATTCGGTGCTGGGCTTATCCCTGTTCGCTCGCAGCTACTGAGGGAATCCTAGTTAGTTTCTTTTCCTCCGCTTAGTAATATGCTTAAATTCAGCGGGTAGTCTCACCTGCTCTGAGGTCGATAAAATAATTTTTCAGTTTATTCAACAGCAACGAGTCGACGTACGTAGTCTCGTCCGTCGTTATTTCGAGAGAGAACTACCGAAACGGACAAAAAAGTTCTCGACGTCCTGTAATAATGTGTGTGCGTGTGTACGTACGCTGCTCGACACGATCAGACGTCGTCTTCGATTCATCAAAGATTCTCGGACACGACGATCGTGCGTAACGAGAGCATACACACACACACTACAAGCGTGAACCTGTATATTGCCGTGGCAGCCGCTTTCCCAACAACGGAGACTCGATACGATTTCGTTGTGTACAAACTACGTAACGTTTCTCTCATCTTGCGATGAGAAAAAACGATTCGTCGCTTTCGCACTTTAAGATGCCGCGTCTTTGTCGTCGTCGGCGTCGTCGTCGTCGTCAACGTGTATTTATTTTTGTTACCAAGTGTCATCGCCGCGAAGGCGATAAAATACTTAGATAACGATTATAATAACGAGACGACTCGATAGACGACAAACAACAACAACAACAACACGTCAATCATCCAACACGCTCCGACGTTTTTACAAAATATCAATTTTGAAAAACCGAGCAGTCTTTGAAATTGATACGACCCTCAGCCAGGAGTGGTCCAGGAACAGTATCCGAGGACCGCAATGTGCGTTCGAAATGTCGATGTTCATGTGTCCTGCAGTTCACAAGTTGACGCGCAATTAGCTGCGTTCTTCATCGACCCACGAGCCAAGTGATTCACCGTTCAGGGTAATCTTTTATTTAGACGTACTCAAAAAAAATAATTTCAAGAGTTCGACGTCTCGATTCGGCAAGCGTTGAGATTATACCAATGCAACAACGTACATAAATATATATATACTTGTTAAAAAAAATAAAAAAAGAGAAGCGCTCGACGATTTCGTATTCGTACGGCACCACATATTCAGACGAGGCATCGTGTACCGAAATCGCGCACGACTCAATTTTTATATTCGTCGTGTAGAGGACGCGCGTAGTATTTCATTTACCATGCGTTCTAACTGACACGGCCGGGCGAATATCTTTCACAACCATCGGAAATCTCGTTGTGTAATCCGGTAACGTAAAAATTCGTACGAAACGAAACTTTCACGTTTCGACCGCGATTAAACATAATTTCCTACGGAGCGGTTTTTTAACAGTCACACACTCCTAGGTACCCGGCGAAGGCGGCGTCGTCGGCATCATCGTCATCGACGGCGAAATGTATCGTCGTATATCGCGTTCGCGTTCGACAAAAGAGCGTACGCTTCACAACACGATCGACGAACAACATTAGCGCCATAATCGACGACAACGACGCGGCAACACAACAATACGCACAACGTCATATATTATAATTCTCGGTAAAGAAAATTACACGCCTAATTGAAAAACCTCTAAGACGAATTTGTATAGTTCGAGAAGAGGACTACTACTAATCGAAAGGATGATGACGACAGACAACAACGTCGTCGTCGTCGTCGTCAATTTCACCGTCATTCGAAAACGTAGTCCACCGTCGCTCATTTTCTTTTCTATCGAAACGAAAACATAAAGCGACAAATTAGTTCGAATATCGTAGAAGGAAAAAGGAGAGATTTAACTCTTTTCTCGCTTCGCGATATATATATTTGATCAGACATGTCGTATATAGACAATATCACTGTAATGATCCTTCCGCAGGTTCACCTACGGAAACCTTGTTACGACTTTTACTTCCTCTAAATGATCAAGTTTGGTCATCTTTCCGAAACATCGAAGACGCCGAAACGCCATCGCGCTCAGTCCGAAGACCTCACTAAATCATTCAATCGGTAGTAGCGACGGGCGGTGTGTACAAAGGGCAGGGACGTAATCAACGCGAGCTTATGACTCGCGCTTACTGGGAATTCCTCGTTCATGGGGAACAATTGCAAGCCCCAATCCCTAGCACGAAGGAGGTTCAACGGGTTACCCGGGCCGCTCGGCCAGGGAGGACACGCTGATTCCTTCAGTGTAGCGCGCGTGCGGCCCAGAACATCTAAGGGCATCACAGACCTGTTATTGCTCAATCTCGTGCGGCTAGACGCCGCCTGTCCCTCTAAGAAGAATTGTTTATACGCCGACAGTAAAAACCGCGCACGATAAAGGCCGAAGCCCCATCGGCGGGCCTTTAGGATGTCGGAAAACGCCTAGTTAGTAGGCCAGAGTCTCGTTCGTTATCGGAATTAACCAGACAAATCGCTCCACCAACTAAGAACGGCCATGCACCACCACCCACCGAATCAAGAAAGAGCTCTCAATCTGTCAATCCTTCCGGTGTCCGGGCCTGGTGAGGTTTCCCGTGTTGAGTCAAATTAAGCCGCAGGCTCCACTCCTGGTGGTGCCCTTCCGTCAATTCCTTTAAGTTTCAGCTTTGCAACCATACTTCCCCCGGAACCCAAAAGCTTTGGTTTCCCGGAAGCTGCCCGCCGAGTCATCGGAGGAACGTCGGCGGATCGCTAGCTGGCATCGTTTATGGTTAGAACTAGGGCGGTATCTGATCGCCTTCGAACCTCTAACTTTCGTTCTTGATCAATGAAAGCGTTTTTGGCAAATGCTTTCGCTTCTGTCCGTCTTGCGACGATCCAAGAATTTCACCTCTAACGTCGCAATACGAATGCCCCCATCCGTTCCTATTAATCATTACCTCGGGGTTCCGAAAACCAACAAAATAGAACCGAGGTCCTATTCCATTATTCCATGCACACAGTATTCAGGCGAAGTTTTAGCCTGCTTTAAGCACTCTAATTTGTTCAAAGTAAACGTGCCGGCCCACCTCGACACTCAATGAAGAGCACCGCGGCGGGATTGAGTTGGGCCGCCCTTGCGAGCTAAGCCCACCGGCAGGACGTCCCGCGGCACACCAGTTAACACCGCGGACGATGAACCGAAGGCGCGGGACACAGATTCGACTACGAGCTTTTTAACCGCAACAACTTTAATATACGCTATTGGAGCTGGAATTACCGCGGCTGCTGGCACCAGACTTGCCCTCCAATTGATCCTCGTTAAAGGGTTTAGAGTGTACTCATTCCGATTACGGGGCCTCGGATGAGTCCCGTATCGTTATTTTTCGTCACTACCTCCCCGTGCCGGGAGTGGGTAATTTGCGCGCCTGCTGCCTTCCTTGGATGTGGTAGCCGTTTCTCAGGCTCCCTCTCCGGAATCGAACCCTGATTCCCCGTTACCCGTTACAACCATGGTAGGCGCAGAACCTACCATCGACAGTTGATAAGGCAGACATTTGAAAGATGCGTCGCCGGTGCGAGACCGTGCGATCAGCATAAAGTTATTCAGAGTCACCAAGGTGTACGATGACGAGCGAACCCGCCACCGATTGGTTTTGATCTAATAAAAGCGCTCCTTCCGTCTCCGGTCGGAACTCTGTTTGCATGTATTAGCTCTAGAATTACCACAGTTATCCAAGTAAATGTGGGTACGATCTAAGGAACCATAACTGATTTAATGAGCCTTTCGCGGTTTCACCTTAATTTGGCTTGTACTGAGACATGCATGGCTTAATCTTTGAGACAAGCATATGACTACTGGCAGGATCAACCAGGGAGCTGACGTTCTATCGTAGAACTAGTTCAGTCTCCATAATATTAAAATAATAATAAATACGGAAACAGATCTATATTCTCTTTTCGTGCGTGTTGTGTGTGCGTTATACGAAATATAAATTTTCGAAACGCCACGCTCAACGAAAAAGTTGTTATATATCTCTATGTGTCTCTGCATTATTTCATTCAAATAAAACCGGACCGACAACAAATCGAACTATAACATTGCTCAAGAAGAAATATTACAACACACGCTCGTCGTACTCGACCTGATGATAATGTTACACAAACCACCGGCGTACACGTACGTATGGTAATTTTTCGAAATACAATATATAATAGACGATATATACGTCGACCGGCACAAAACTTCGAACATTCTCTCGACCCTTCGCTAGATTGAAAGCGACTCGGTGTTCTCGAAAGATTCGTTCCGAAATTATATTTATTCTCGCTCGGACAGAGGAGAGCTGTCGCATATTTTGTGTAATAACAAAATTTTTGTTATTTTTTGGTTGATCGCATAGGGACCGCTTACGTAGAAACGCTCGCTAAATCCGCGATCTCGCAGTGTCTGACGGTTTCGGTTGGGTAGAAGCAGAAGATATACTACTACGAACTATCCACACCACCGTGGGCGAAGCCCGCACTCGACACGATATCGAATTAATGTTATTATTCAGCAGAAAAACGAATATCGTGTGATTTGGTTATCGGTGACCACGGTACCGACAGCGCTCGAGCAAGCGTCTGCCGATACTATAGAGGAAGCGTTTTCGATCCGTTTCGAAACGTACCTATCCCCCTATAGCGGCGTTTCGAGCACATCGCCCGTTTTCCGTTAACGCTGACGGGACCCTACGCGACTTTCGGTTTTTTCCACTTTTCGTATAGTCCTAGTCAATATAATTTATATCCGTCGATATGATATTGTATCAGACATGAATACGCATATCGATCGATATATTAAAATATTATAGGATAACGTTCTGACAACAGGACGTCTCGATTACAATGTTTATCGGAAAGTGTAGTGAAAATTTGTGTAAGGCCTATACCGCTTTCTCGCCGTTACAACATATGAGTTGAGACGGTGAGACGATACTTGAATTAATGGGAGCAAACAGAATTTCGGAAGCGTGATAAAAAATTTTCAAAGAGAAATTTTGGCGAAAATTTCACTATACTTTCCGATATTTTCACCACACTTTCCGTTATTTTCACCACACTTTCCGTTCATGATTATTTTCGCCAAAATTTCCGTCTGAAATTTTTTCTTCACGCTTCCGAAATTCTGCTCGCACCCAGAAGGCAGAGGTAAACTTTCATTACACTTTCCGTTATATTTATGTTTTCACTACACTTTCCGATACTTTTATATTTTCACCACACTTTCCGTTCACGATTATTTTCGCCAAAATTTCCATCTGCAAATATTTTCTTCACGCTTCCGAAATTCTGCTCGCTCCCAGAAGGCAGAGGTAAACTTTCATTACACTTTCCGTTATATTTATGTTTTCACTACACTTTCCGATACTTTTATATTTTCACCACACTTTCCGTTCATGATTATTTTCGCCAAAATTTCCATCTGAAATGTTTTCTTCACGCTTCCGAAATTCTGCTGCTCCCAGAAGGCAGAGGTAAACTTTCATTACACTTTCCGTTATATTTATGTTTTCACTACACTTTCCGTTATCTTTTATATTTTCACCACACTTTCCGTTCATGATTATTTTCGCCAAAACTTCCATCTGAAATATTTTCTTCACGCTTCCGAAATTCTGCTGCTCCCAGAAGGCAGAGGTAAACTTTCATTACACTTTCCGTTATATTTATGTTTCACTACACTTTCCGATACTTTTATATTTTCACCACACTTTCCGTTCACGATTATTTTCGCCAAAGTTTCCATCTGAAATATTTTCTTCACGCTTCCGAAATTCTGCTCGCTCCCAGAAGGCAGAGGTAAACTTTCATTACACTTTCCGTTATATTTATGTTTTCACTACACTTTCCGTTATCTTTTATATTTTCACTACACTTTCCGTTATCTTTTATATTTTCACCACACTTTCCGTTCACGATTATTTTCGCCAAAGTTTCCATCTGCAATATTTTCTTCACGCTTCCGAAATTCTGCTCGCTCCCAGAAGGCAGAGAGTAAACTTTCATTACACTTTCCGTTATATTTATGTTTTCACTACACTTTCCGCTACTTTTAAATTTTCACTACACTTTCCGTTTTCTTTTATATTTTCACTACACTTTCCGTTCGGGTTATTTCGCCAAAATTTCCATTTCAAATTTTTATTTCACGCTTCCGATATTCTGCTTGTTCGCGGAAGGCAGAGGTAAACGTTCACTACACTTTCCGTTATCTTTTATATTTTCACTACACTTTCCGTTATCTTTTATATTTTCACTACACTTTCCGTTCGGGTTATTTCGCCAAAATTTCCAATTCAAATTTTTATTTCACGCTTCCGATATTCTGCTTGCTACCGGAGGGCAGAGGTCGATTAAGTTTGACGATAGTCGTGTCACTAAGTGTTCTGGCGATGTTCTAAATTTACTGTAGTCTCTGGAGATACCCTACATTTTGTTTTATAAAAGAGAAGACATTAGTAGATCAAGATGTTCACATGATGTGGTGCTTGCTGCTGCTGCAGGTTTTTCCGGGTTTTCCTGCAGCTGAAAAAGCAAATGCGCCACTGGAATCATCAATGAAGTCGCCCCTCCGGAGCGTCAATTAAATTTTGTTGTTTCATAATTTCATGATTTGTATTACTTTCTTGACCTGAGACTTACTTCAAAAATATAAAAAATACACACGAATTCATTTCATAAGCTTTTGTGGTTCTGAAAAGAACCTTTTTTTTATGGAAACGGTAAGGACAATACAGGGGGAGGCATTAAATTCAACCGCCAAATCCGTACAAGGTTCGACCTTGCCTTTTCAGGGCGTATACAACATCCATGGCTGTGACGGTTTTGCGTTTCGCATGTTCGGTATATGTTACGGCATCTCTGATAACATTTTCGAGAAATACTTTGAGTACTCCACGAGTTTCTTCGTATATCAAACCCGAAATACGTTTAACACCACCTCGACGGGCTAATCTTCTAATGGCAGGTTTCGTTATTCCTTGGATATTATCACGCAATACTTTACGATGACGTTTCGCTCCTCCTTTTCCTAAACCTTTACCTCCCTTGCCACGACCAGTCATTTCGAATGTTAAGAATAAATTATATACTGCACGATACGAATGAAATACTGTTAGTGATACTAACGACAGACTTCGACTAAAGTTCTACACCGAACTCGGTCGGGTTTTGTTAAATTTCATGACTCCGCCCACAACTGGAAATCGGACCAATGGCGTCTCGTCTAGATGGTATATAATAGTTGGCGTGTATAAGCCGACTCAGTTCATATGTTGTCCGTCTATCGTTCGGTATACATTTCGTTCGTTACAATTCGCAATAGGTTTTGAAAATGGCTCGTACCAAGCAGACCGCTCGTAAATCGACTGGAGGTAAAGCTCCGAGAAAACAATTAGCTACTAAAGCAGCTCGCAAAAGTGCACCGGCTACGGGAGGTGTTAAAAAACCTCATCGTTACAGACCCGGTACTGTTGCTCTCCGAGAAATTCGACGTTATCAGAAGAGTACTGAATTGTTGATTAGGAAATTACCCTTTCAACGTTTAGTTCGAGAAATCGCTCAAGATTTCAAAACCGATTTACGATTCCAAAGTTCAGCCGTCATGGCTTTGCAAGAAGCTAGCGAGGCGTATTTGGTAGGACTCTTCGAAGATACGAATTTGTGCGCCATTCACGCCAAGCGCGTTACCATTATGCCCAAAGACATTCAGTTAGCAAGGAGAATACGCGGAGAACGAGCTTAATTTCATATATATATATCCCAATATATATTGAAAATATATACAAAAAAAAGGTTCTTTTCAGAACCACAAAATGCAATTGATGAAAGAATTCGTTTATCGATAGATATGAATGAATGAATGAATGAATGTATGATATTTTCAATAACTCGCATCACGTAAATATTAAATCACGGGTGTTTGCAGAACATGTTCAGTATGATCCAAATATGGATTATAATACTGAAATTTTTTACTTTCCGAAACGAATCTTTCGAAAAGATCATTTTTAGAAACGGCTGAGATAAATAACGAAAAACAAGCGATCACTGAATGAAAGATCGCTCATAACATCACCATCTTTTCGTAAATTTCCTCTGATTCATATTTTTGAATACCTGGCATAAATCTCGAGTGACTTTTTGTAATATACCCTATACCAAAAATGAATCGTTCTCGAGATATTCGATCGTTTATACAGAAAAAGTAGGTATTATTCGGTTCTCGAGCCATTTCCCTATAAAATTGAAAACAAGTCTCATAGAATACATAAGCTATTATTGATTCATCAAAATATTACATTCCGTCGTCTTGTAGGAGGAGTAACATTTCCAAAATGATGAACGAGGTATTTGGAGTCGATGAGTAATTCTGAAGATATAAAAATCAGTGATTTCTCAAATGGAACACCCTTAGTTTGGAAATCTCGAAATGATTTTGACTCATTTTCCTGAAACGATCCCAATATCAGAAAATAAGTCAACTGTTCACAAGACATATTTCAATGAAATAGAAAGACAGAGCAATATTTTTTAATTTTTACTCTTTTACGAAATTATTCGATTCATATCAATTCGATAGTCGGCGGCGGCGGCGGAAGAAATATTATTTATCTATTTTTTTTCTGTTTATAGGGATAGGCTAGGTAGGTAGGTAGTTCTGACTATTTATTTATATATTTGTTGGACAGTTGAATTATATACGAATTCTTGTAAAAAAAATTGTGGCCCTGAAAAGGGCCATTTGTTTTCTTAGACTTCGTCGCCGGAGAGAGAAGTCAACTGATAGAAGAATTTACTTCTTCTTTTTTGGAGAGGCAGCTTTTTTGGCTTTCGGAGAAGATGCCGATGCAGGGGTCGCTTTCGCGGTTTTCGGTTTGGGTGCTTTCGGCTTTTTTGTTGGTCCTTTGTTAGTTTTCTTTGCTTTCGAAGGAGACTTGGTTTTACTAGCAGAAGTCGCGGACGAAACCTTAGAAGCGACGGTCTTTTTATCCTCGGCAGTTACCTTTTTAGGCTTGGCTGCGGCAGCCGCTTTCTTTTCCGGAGAGGCTTTCTTACCTTTCGGTGATGCAGCAGCCTTCTTGCCGGTTTTAGCTTTTTCACCAGCTACGCGTTTAACGGGAGTTTTTTTGGCCTTCGCACCGGCCGTACCGGACGTTTTCTTTTCGGTAGCCGACGGTTTTGCCGAACCAGAAGATGCCGATGCCAATTTGAACGACCCCGATGCACCTTTTCCTTTAGTTTGTACTAATGATCCGGAAGCAACCGCAGATTTAAGATATTTCTTGATGAAAGGTGCCACTTTTTCTGCGTCAGCCTTATAATTCGCCGCAATATATTTTTTTATGGCTTGTAAAGAGGAACCACCCCGTTCCTTCAATCCTTTAATAGCGTTATTAACCATTTCCGACGTAGGTGGGTGAGAAGGTTTACTTCTTGGATTTTTAACTTTCTTTTCTTTCTTCGCAGTAGACTGTGCCTGCGGCGACGAAGATGAATTAGCCGAAGCCGAAGAATTCTGATTTTCTATGTCTGCCATAGTAAAAAAACAACTGACAATATATTCTCGGAAGATAGATGCTACACTCGTTAGGCGTCTAGAGAGAATGATGTAGTCCTCTTGACGATCATCTTCAGTTCATTCAGGATTTGGAGACCAGCTCCCCTACCCTTTCGGCTGATCATTGGCCTTGAGATGGGCCAATGGGTACATGACTGATGGATGACGGCATGAAGTCCTTAGACATCAGTGCCGCCCTTCACGGGATACCCCTACCTGGCTGGGGTGGGATGGATGAAAAAGTTATTCATCCTTTAACGGGGGACATGAGGGCCTCATTCGACAGAGTGTCGGGGCCTTCTATATCGGGAGGGGTCGTCTACAGCATAATCTGTGGCTTCCCTAACTAACGGGTTTTCGTGAGTTTCCGTTTTTTCGAAAACTCTCTCATTCCTCGACTGAATGGACTGCCGAATGGAAGGCAGCTGCAAATCTCTGCGGATGGCTTCATTCCGCACGAACCAAGGAGCATTCACAATCATCCTAATTAGCTTATTTTGTAACCTTTCCAAAATGGAAATGTTGGACGGAGCCGCTTGTCCCCAGACGCCTGAAGCGTACATGATGACAGGCTTGAACATCGAGTTGTAGATCATAATTTTGTTTTTAAGACTCATCTTGGATTTTCTGTTGATCAGAGGGTACAGACCGGCGATCCGACCCTCGATCTTGGACTTAACGTACATGATGTGCGGGTTCCAAGTGAGCCTACGGTCTATTAAAAGGCCGAGGTACTTTACCCGCGCTTGCCAGTCAATCTCCCTTCCAGAGACTCTCACTTTTCTGGCCGGAGAAGATAGTAATCTCCCCATGGTTATCGCCTGAGTCTTTTCCGGGTTTACTCGGATCTTCCATTCGAGGTACCAGCGCTCGAGGTCGTCCAATGCACGTTGCATGTAGACGACGCCGAGCTCACGCCCCATGGAAGACGAGAGTAGAGCCGTGTCATCGGCGTACAGGGATATCTTCACTCTATCGGACCTGGGCAGGTCGCTTGTATAGAGTGAGTACAACGTCGGAGAGAGCACGGCCCCCTGTGGCACTCCAGCGAGGATCTCTCTGTTGTCAGACAGAGAGCCCTCTACTCTAACCTGAAAGGTTCTGCCTCTCAGGAAAGATCCGATCCACCGGACCAGGCCCCGAGGTAGGTCGAGCGCGTTTAGCTTATGTATAAGGCCTTCGTGCCATACTCGGTCGAAGGCCTTTGAAATATCTAAAAGTACTATATGTACTTTTTTGTTGATATTCAGCTCGCTGATGGTGTTCTCGACCAACCTTAGAGCCTGTAGTTCAGTGGAGTGATCTCTCCTGAAGCCGAATTGTTCATTAGGCAGAACATTTCGGTCCTCAACTTCTTCGTTGAGTCTTTGCAGTACGACTCTTTCAGCCAGCTTAGCCGCCGACGAGAGTAGACTGATCGGGCGATAGTTCTGCGGGAACAGCTGGTTCTGACCCTGTTTCGGGAGCATGACGACGATCGCATGCTTCCACCTTCTAGGGAAGTGTCTGAGGGCCAACGAACTGTTGATGAGACTCAGCAAGAATTCAACGCTGTTTTCCGGGAGTCTCTTCAACAACTTGTTAGTTATTGAATCGGCTCCCGGAGCCTTCTTTGCTTTCGCAGCCTTGATGAGACCCTTCAGCTCCTCCATAGAAGCTGGACGGATGTCGTCGTCGTCATCCTCCCTGAGAAGTCGGTGAACCCGGTCTTCCAGCAGCATATCGCGGTCGATGTCGTCGTCGTCGTCAACGTTAAGTTGAAACTGACGTTCCATCGTGTCTGCAAAGGCTAACGCCTTGTCGGCGGGGGAGTAGCACACTCCGCGCTCTCCGTGAATGGGTGAGAGAGCAGTCTTCTTCCCCCTGAGCCTACGAGTGACTCGCCAAAGCTCGTCACTCCCAGGTTCGAAGGATTCCAAGAGCTCTTCCCACCTTTCGTTTCGGTGTTCATTGATGGCCTGTTTGACACGATTGGCCATCCTGTTCGCCGCTGTTTTGTCCCCTGGGAAAAGGGTTCGCTGGTAGAGCCTTCTCAGGCGGTTTCTCTCTCGTATCAAGGCTTTGATACGAGGGGGAAACTCGTTGTAGCTCTTCAGCGGACACTCCTCCCTGGAGGTGGCCGCTCGAAACGCATCATTCACGGAAAGCTCGAAACGCTCAACTGCCGCGTCGAGTTCGTCGGGAGAGTCGAGTACCTCAGGAGGGGCGCGCATCTCTTCGAGCTGGGCTGTGAAGACATCCCAGTCCGTCTTAGATCTCACGCGATACTCAGGGGGAGGAAGATCATCGCCCAGTACCAGGATTACTGGATTATGATCAGAATCCAGTTCCGACAGAACGTAAATTTCACTGGTCAGAGTGACGTTTCTGAGAAGCGCGATGTCTAGTACGTCAGGCCTAGTCTGCCCGCGATAGTACGTAGGCTCATCTGGTCCCAGCACGAGATATTCATGTCTGTCAACATGCGCATGGAGCGCTTGGCCGTTTCGATTTGTGGCTCTGCTCCAAGGTCTGTGCTTGGCATTGAAGTCGCCAGCAGCAATTGTCGGAATGTTGCTTCCCATCAGCAGTTCATCCAGAGATTCTGGAAGTAGACGAATATTCGGAGGGTTGTAAACCGAGATTATTCTGTGACAACCCTTCTCAGTTGAATTTCGACCCCACGGCCTCAGTACCGTGCAACCGAGCACTGTCAATGCCGTATTGGACACACTGCAGGGATCGCTTGGCAAAAATGCCGACTCCCCCTCCAGCACGTCCAACACGTTCTCTGTGAAAGAATCTGTAATTTGGAATGACAATGGATTCGTTCCTTAGATGTGTCTCTTGGACTAGAGCCACATCTATGTTGTTTTCAATGAGGAAGTTTTCGAAGTCCAGCTTCTTTGTTCGAATGCCATTGGCATTCCAAAAAACTATCTTCAGAGATCTAGGCAACGTTGGTTGTCTAGACATTGGCAGTTCCGGTCATCACGCTTGTATTCACCGTGAACATTGTCTGTAACACGGGGAATTTGACGAATAACTTTTTCATCTGGTCCAGTGCGGCACAGATGTCTGAAACCCCCTGAGTCTGAGGTGAGGGTTCAGGTCGAGGGGAGGTGGGCTTTGCAGAAGTACTTGCAGTACTTGCGCCCTTAGATGCAGCTTTTGCAAAGCTGACCCCTCCTGGACGCGTCCAGACCCCGCAGGTCTCCCTGAGGAGGCTGGTTTCCTTGTTGTGGTCTGCCCCTTCTTTTGTACCTTTGGGTACGCGGGGCAGCCACGGTAATTGGCTGTGTGAGCCCCCTTGCAATTATTGCACTTCGGGGGGTCAGCCTTGGTCTTTTTGCAGGCACTGGTTAAGTGCCTGCCAGCGCATTTAACGCAGATGGGCACTGCCAAGCAGTTGCGTTGGCAGTGTCCAAAGCGTTGACAACGGTGGCATTGACCCACCGAAGTTTTCGCGTGTTGGGGTTCGACCTGAACCTTCACGCACAAGAGGTCTTTGACCTCAAAAATATGCTTCTGATCCCTGTCTAGCAAGACGAGGACCAGAGGCATAGGTTTGCCAGCGCGCTTCATGCGCGTGACGCTGGTGAGGTCAAAGCCTTTTGATTCAAGCTCCTCACGCACATCGGAAGTTGCCAGGTGCTCTGGCACTCCCCTGATGACGGCACGTAGTTGCCGCTCTTCGGGGAGCGAGTAAGTATGGTGAGGGATTTTTTCCCTCACCAAAAGCCTTGCCAGCCGCCGATAGTCGTCAGGAGACTCCGGCTGAACTTTTATCCCGTCATGTAAATTGACGGCTTTCGAGAACTTGATGTTCTCTCTAGTCGTCAGTTTCAACAGTGGTACCCATTTGTCCTTCTGTCGGACAACAATAGGTGGAATTTTAGCCTTTGAAGCCGTAGACGGGATGTCTTGCTTCAGAGGGGTAGGGGGGGTGGGCTCCTCGCCATGAACTGATTTGACGGTGCTTCCCGTAGTAGAAGCACCCTCGTTTGCATTTGCGTCGAGATCTTCCATCTCGACAACATTTTCAACGATTTCAGGTTCGTTGGGGCCGCTTTTAGCGCTTTCGCTAGGTGCGGCCTTCTCTTTGGCCTGATTTTGGGCCGCTTGACGTGATGAGGTCTCGGACTCGGAATAGTAATTCCGAGCCTCTGCCTGAACATTTTGTAACATTGCTCTTTTTTTGAGCTTCTTTTCTTTTTTGGATAGTACTTGTTTGACTTCAGTTTTTTCGTGCCGTATCCATTCGTCGATACGGCGTCTTGACACTGATGGAAGAGGAGGAAATCCATCGTTGAAGCGTCTCTTTTTCGAGACTGATGAGGAGAAGGAGGCTACACTATCGCTGTCGCTGTAGTCTCGGTCCGAGTTAGCTTTCCTACGGCCAGTCGGGGCCTTAGCCACTCCCTGTTTACGACCTGTCGTAGACTGACAGTCGTCCCCAGGGCCTGGCGAAGCTCTGCCAAGCAGGTCTGACTGGGACAGGCCAAGGGCTGAAATTAATTGGCTTATAAAGCCAATAATTTCGCCCTTCTCCTTCCCTGCCAGGCTACAAAGCAGTTCCTCCATACTGCCGTAATTCAAAGCTTTGTTTTCGGACACTCAGAAACAAGTATGAGCACCAAGAACGCAACGGAAATGATATCTTTGAACGTACTCACCAAAAGTGTGGTTGTCTGCTCACGCACAAAACGAACGCGCTATTTATAGCAAGAAATAACACACCGCCGCACGGCTGCCACATTCACTAAATAAATTGGAGAAAACACTTAATCGCTCAGACACGTCTGCGCTCAATGAGGTTCAGCAGCAACCATGGTAGGCGCAGAACCTACCATCGACAGTTGATAAGGCAGACATTTGAAAGATGCGTCGCCGGTGCGAGACCGTGCGATCAGCATAAAGTTATTCAGAGTCACCAAGGTGTACGATGACGAGCGAACCCGCCACCGATTGGTTTTGATCTAATAAAAGCGCTCCTTCCGTCTCCGGTCGGAACTCTGTTTGCATGTATTAGCTCTAGAATTACCACAGTTATCCAAGTAAATGTGGGTACGATCTAAGGAACCATAACTGATTTAATGAGCCTTTCGCGGTTTCACCTTAATTTGGCTTGTACTGAGACATGCATGGCTTAATCTTTGAGACAAGCATATGACTACTGGCAGGATCAACCAGGGAGCTGACGTTCTATCGTAGAACTAGTTCAGTCTCCATAATATTAAAATAATAATAAATACGGAAACAGATCTATATTCTCTTTTCGTGCGTGTTGTGTGTGCGTTATACGAAATATAAATTTTCGAAACGCCACGCTCAACGAAAAAGTTGTTATATATCTCTATGTGTCTCTGCATTATTTCATTCAAATAAAACCGGACCGACAACAAATCGAACTATAACATTGCTCAAGAAGAAATATTACAACACACGCTCGTCGTACTCGACCTGATGATAATGTTACACAAACCACCGGCGTACACGTACGTATGGTAATTTTTCGAAATACAATATATAATAGACGATATATACGTCGACCGGCACAAAACTTCGAACATTCTCTCGACCCTTCGCTAGATTGAAAGCGACTCGGTGTTCTCGAAAGATTCGTTCCGAAATTATATTTATTCTCGCTCGGACAGAGGAGAGCTGTCGCATATTTTGTGTAATAACAAAATTTTTGTTATTTTTTGGTTGATCGCATAGGGACCGCTTACGTAGAAACGCTCGCTAAATCCGCGATCTCGCAGTGTCTGACGGTTTCGGTTGGGTAGAAGCAGAAGATATACTACTACGAACTATCCACACCACCGTGGGCGAAGCCCGCACTCGACACGATATCGAATTAATGTTATTATTCAGCAGAAAAACGAATATCGTGTGATTTGGTTATCGGTGACCACGGTACCGACAGCGCTCGAGCAAGCGTCTGCCGATACTATAGAGGAAGCGTTTTCGATCCGTTTCGAAACGTACCTATCCCCCTATAGCGGCGTTTCGAGCACATCGCCCGTTTTCCGTTAACGCTGACGGGACCCTACGCGACTTTCGGTTTTTTCCACTTTTCGTATAGTCCTAGTCAATATAATTTATATCCGTCGATATGATATTGTATCAGACATGAATACGCATATCGATCGATATATTAAAATATTATAGGATAACGTTCTGACAACAGGACGTCTCGATTACAATGTTTATCGGAAAGTGTAGTGAAAATTTGTGTAAGGCCCATACCGCTTTCTCGCCGTTACAACATATAAGTTGAGACGGTGAGACGATACTTGAATTAATGGGAGCAAACAGAATTTCGGAAGCGTGATAAAAAATTTTCAAAGAGAAATTTTGGCGAAAATTTCACTATACTTTCCGATATTTTCACCACACTTTCCGTTATTTTCACCACACTTTCCGTTCATGATTATTTTCGCCAAAATTTCCGTCTGAAATTTTTTCTTCACGCTTCCGAAATTCTGCTCGCACCCAGAAGGCAGAGGTAAACTTTCATTACACTTTCCGTTATATTTATGTTTTCACTACACTTTCCGATACTTTTATATTTTCACCACACTTTCCGTTCACGATTATTTTCGCCAAAGTTTCCATCTGCAATATTTTCTTCACGCTTCCGAAATTCTGCTCGCTCCCAGAAGGCAGAGGTAAACTTTCATTACACTTTCCGTTATATTTATGTTTTCACTACACTTTCCGATACTTTTATATTTTCACCACACTTTCCGTTCATGATTTATTTTCGCCAAAATTTCCATCTGAAATGTTTTCTTCACGCTTCCGAAATTCTGCTGCTCCCAGAAGGCAGAGGTAAACTTTCATTACACTTTCCGTTATATTTATGTTTTCACTACACTTTCCGTTATCTTTTATATTTTCACCACACTTTCCGTTCATGATTATTTTCGCCAAAACTTCCATCTGAAATATTTTCTTCACGCTTCCGAAATTCTGCTGCTCCCAGAAGGCAGAGGTAAACTTTCATTACACTTTCCGTTATATTTATGTTTCACTACACTTTCCGATACTTTTATATTTTCACCACACTTTCCGTTCACGATTATTTTCGCCAAAGTTTCCATCTGAAATATTTCTTCACGCTTCCGAAATTCTGCTCGCTCCCAGAAGGCAGAGGTAAACTTTCATTACACTTTCCGTTATATTTATGTTTTCACTACACTTTCCGTTATCTTTTATATTTTCACTACACTTTCCGTTATCTTTTATATTTTCACCACACTTTCCGTTCACGATTATTTTCGCCAAAGTTTCCATCTGCAATATTTTCTTCACGCTTCCGAAATTCTGCTCGCTCCAGAAGGCAGAGGTAAACTTTCATTACACTTTCCGTTATATTTATGTTTTCACTACACTTTCCGCTACTTTTAAATTTTCACTACACTTTCCGTTTTCTTTTATATTTTCACTACACTTTCCGTTCGGGTTATTTCGCCAAAATTTCCATTTCAAATTTTTATTTCACGCTTCCGATATTCTGCTTGTTCGCGGAAGGCAGAGGTAAACGTTCACTACACTTTCCGTTATCTTTTATATTTTCACTACACTTTCCGTTATCTTTTATATTTTCACTACACTTTCCGTTCGGGTTATTTCGCCAAAATTTCCAATTCAAATTTTTATTTCACGCTTCCGATATTCTGCTTGCTACCGGAGGGCAGAGGTCGATTAAGTTTGACGATAGTCGTGTCACTAAGTGTTCTGGCGATGTTCTAAATTTACTGTAGTCTCTGGAGATACCCTACATTTTGTTTTATAAAAGAGAAGACATTAGTAGATCAAGATGTTCACATGATGTGGTGCTTGCTGCTGCTGCAGGTTTTTCCGGGTTTTCCTGCAGCTGAAAAAGCAAATGCGCCACTGGAATCATCAATGAAGTCGCCCCTCCGGAGCGTCAATTAAATTTTGTTGTTTCATAATTTCATGATTTGTATTACTTTCTTGACCTGAGACTTACTTCAAAAATATAAAAAATACACACGAATTCATTTCATAAGCTTTTGTGGTTCTGAAAAGAACCTTTTTTTTATGGAAACGGTAAGGACAATACAGGGGGAGGCATTAAATTCAACCGCCAAATCCGTACAAGGTTCGACCTTGCCTTTTCAGGGCGTATACAACATCCATGGCTGTGACGGTTTTGCGTTTCGCATGTTCGGTATATGTTACGGCATCTCTGATAACATTTTCGAGAAATACTTTGAGTACTCCACGAGTTTCTTCGTATATCAAACCCGAAATACGTTTAACACCACCTCGACGGGCTAATCTTCTAATGGCAGGTTTCGTTATTCCTTGGATATTATCACGCAATACTTTACGATGACGTTTCGCTCCTCCTTTTCCTAAACCTTTACCTCCCTTGCCACGACCAGTCATTTCGAATGTTAAGAATAAATTATATACTGCACGATACGAATGAAATACTGTTAGTGATACTAACGACAGACTTCGACTAAAGTTCTACACCGAACTCGGTCGGGTTTTGTTAAATTTCATGACTCCGCCCACAACTGGAAATCGGACCAATGGCGTCTCGTCTAGATGGTATATAATAGTTGGCGTGTATAAGCCGACTCAGTTCATATGTTGTCCGTCTATCGTTCGGTATACATTTCGTTCGTTACAATTCGCAATAGGTTTTGAAAATGGCTCGTACCAAGCAGACCGCTCGTAAATCGACTGGAGGTAAAGCTCCGAGAAAACAATTAGCTACTAAAGCAGCTCGCAAAAGTGCACCGGCTACGGGAGGTGTTAAAAACCTCATCGTTACAGACCCGGTACTGTTGCTCTCCGAGAAATTCGACGTTATCAGAAGAGTACTGAATTGTTGATTAGGAAATTACCCTTTCAACGTTTAGTTCGAGAAATCGCTCAAGATTTCAAAACCGATTTACGATTCCAAAGTTCAGCCGTCATGGCTTTGCAAGAAGCTAGCGAGGCGTATTTGGTAGGACTCTTCGAAGATACGAATTTGTGCGCCATTCACGCCAAGCGCGTTACCATTATGCCCAAAGACATTCAGTTAGCAAGGAGAATACGCGGAGAACGAGCTTAATTTCATATATATATATCCCAATATATATTGAAAATATATACAAAAAAAAGGTTCTTTTCAGAACCACAAAATGCAATTGATGAAAGAATTCGTTTATCGATAGATATGAATGAATGAATGAATGAATGTATGATATTTTCAATAACTCGCATCACGTAAATATTAAATCACGGGTGTTTGCAGAACATGTTCAGTATGATCCAAATATGGATTATAATACTGAAATTTTTTACTTTCCGAAACGAATCTTTCGAAAAGATCATTTTTAGAAACGGCTGAGATAAATAACGAAAAACAAGCGATCACTGAATGAAAGATCGCTCATAACATCACCATCTTTTCGTAAATTTCCTCTGATTCATATTTTTGAATACCTGGCATAAATCTCGAGTGACTTTTTGTAATATACCCTATACCAAAAATGAATCGTTCTCGAGATATTCGATCGTTTATACAGAAAAAGTAGGTATTATTCGGTTCTCGAGCCATTTCCCTATAAAATTGAAAACAAGTCTCATAGAATACATAAGCTATTATTGATTCATCAAAATATTACATTCCGTCGTCTTGTAGGAGGAGTAACATTTCCAAAATGATGAACGAGGTATTTGGAGTCGATGAGTAATTCTGAAGATATAAAAATCAGTGATTTCTCAAATGGAACACCCTTAGTTTGGAAATCTCGAAATGATTTTGACTCATTTTCCTGAAACGATCCCAATATCAGAAAATAAGTCAACTGTTCACAAGACATATTTCAATGAAATAGAAAGACAGAGCAATATTTTTTAATTTTTACTCTTTTACGAAATTATTCGATTCATATCAATTCGATAGTCGGCGGCGGCGGCGGAAGAAATATTATTTATCTATTTTTTTTCTGTTTATAGGGATAGGCTAGGTAGGTAGTTCTGACTATTTATTTATATATTTGTTGGACAGTTGAATTATATACGAATTCTTGTAAAAAAAATTGTGGCCCTGAAAAGGGCCATTTGTTTTCTTAGACTTCGTCGCCGGAGAGAGAAGTCAACTGATAGAAGAATTTACTTCTTCTTTTTTGGAGAGGCAGCTTTTTTGGCTTTCGGAGAAGATGCCGATGCAGGGGTCGCTTTCGCGGTTTTCGGTTTGGGTGCTTTCGGCTTTTTTGTTGGTCCTTTGTTAGTTTTCTTTGCTTTCGAAGGAGACTTGGTTTTACTAGCAGAAGTCGCGGACGAAACCTTAGAAGCGACGGTCTTTTTATCCTCGGCAGTTACCTTTTTAGGCTTGGCTGCGGCAGCCGCTTTCTTTTCCGGAGAGGCTTTCTTACCTTTCGGTGATGCAGCAGCCTTCTTGCCGGTTTTAGCTTTTTCACCAGCTACGCGTTTAACGGGAGTTTTTTTGGCCTTCGCACCGGCCGTACCGGACGTTTTCTTTTCGGTAGCCGACGGTTTTGCCGAACCAGAAGATGCCGATGCCAATTTGAACGACCCCGATGCACCTTTTCCTTTAGTTTGTACTAATGATCCGGAAGCAACCGCAGATTTAAGATATTTCTTGATGAAAGGTGCCACTTTTTCTGCGTCAGCCTTATAATTCGCCGCAATATATTTTTTTATGGCTTGTAAAGAGGAACCACCCCGTTCCTTCAATCCTTTAATAGCGTTATTAACCATTTCCGACGTAGGTGGGTGAGAAGGTTTACTTCTTGGATTTTTAACTTTCTTTTCTTTCTTCGCAGTAGACTGTGCCTGCGGCGACGAAGATGAATTAGCCGAAGCCGAAGAATTCTGATTTTCTATGTCTGCCATAGTAAAAAAACAACTGACAATATATTCTCGGAAGATAGATGCTACACTCGTTAGGCGTCTAGAGAGAATGATGTAGTCCTCTGGTGTTCCGTTTGTTTAAATATTCTGGGTCGAAGCACAGGCGGACGGGAGACTGAACGCTCGACATTCTCGTTAGACACGATATTGACGGCTTCCATTCTGCTGTCGAAATGTTCGCATCAACTTCTTTACGAAATCAATGCCGGTTTCCTATTTAGACTTCGACTAGCACAATAACGTGGATAGATTCTACGTATTCCGAAAATATTTTCTGATAAGAAAAAGCTAATATTAAACCTCGACAACTCACAGTAAATTACAATGAAATATGAAGTATTGATGATTTTGACGTAACTCCAGACAATTCCTTTCCGAAAATACTCGTAATCGATGATCTGGAAGGAACCTTCGAATAAATATCATAGGCGCGACTGTCTATAGAAACATGATACATTAGCCGATAATACTCGATAAATACACGAGTGAATAGGGGCATCGAAGAGACCTCGTGTCTACCTTCATACACGACTATAACCAAGAACCGACGCTTCTAATAGCATCAACATTTTCAAAAATTATCCCTATAAAAGTGTTCGATGAAAACGGCATTCGAATAATAACGAACGTTATTAATGTTATATTCGATAAGATATAATCATCGTAATATACTTTCAATAAAAAGGTCGATACTACAACACGAACGAACGAACGAACGACGATACTGTGAGCTCTATCTATAACGGAGTAATACACACCCACCCCCACCCGAAATATATAAATCGTCAATGTTATAGTCGAAATCAGAAATGCTAATCATAAACGTTTTTAGACAACATATTAGCACGTAAATAAAAAAAAACACGTTAAAAAATAACATAAGTAATAGAGTACATGACTAGTATAACAGTAACGAACGTTAACTTTTTAGGTTGATAGGTAGGTAAGCACCATCTAAATATAGGTGGCAAAATTATTTATTATCATCGCGCGTTTCACGAAAGGAGGTAACAATGTACTGATAACAAGGCAACCCAACCGAGTGAGACCTAGCGCCCTAGCAAAAATAAATTATCATTCAGCGTCGAAACGATATTGTAAGAATTCTTTCATAAATATTTTGTGGTTCTGAAAAGAACCGTTTTTTTTTAAGAATGTATATCGTAGACCGGAATAAGTAAATTATTTCGAACTGGTATATTTCGTAACTGCTTTGGTGCCTTCGCTGACGGCGTGCTTCGCCAATTCACCAGGAAGTAACAGACGTACTGCAGTCTGAATTTCTCTGCTCGTAATAGTCGATCGCTTGTTATAATGAGCAAGACGGGAGGCTTCCGCTGCGATACGCTCAAATATATCATTTACGAAACTGTTCATGATGCTCATCGCTTTACTGGATATTCCGGTATCGGGATGGACTTGTTTCAATACTTTGTAGATATAAATTGCGTAACTTTCCTTCCTCCTCCTCTTCTTTTTCTTATCGGTCTTCGATATATTCTTTTGGGCCTTTCCGGCCTTCTTCGCAGCCTTTCCACTAGCTTTGGGTGGCATTCTGAAAATTTAATTTCGTCAATATCAAACAAACAAGTACTATCGTGCAGGTTTGCTTTCGACTCAATGTAAAAGACGCCACTCTGTCGTCACTATTTCAGATAGTAACTGGAACTCTAGTAGGCTCCGCCCACCGGAAAGTTGAGCGTTCGAGAACGCCCATTGGTCGGTAGGACGGTATTAATACAGGTCGATTCTATATAGAAATCATTGTATAGAAAGCTACTGTTAGAGCAACATCGAATAATTCTCAGTGAATTCTTTAAATTTATCCGATATATAATACTAATCTACGATTCGACATGTCTGGACGTGGAAAAGGAGGTAAAGTTAAGGGAAAGGCAAAGTCCCGTTCCAGTCGGGCTGGACTCCAATTCCCAGTAGGACGTATTCATCGACTCCTTCGTAAGGGAAATTATGCCGAACGAGTTGGTGCCGGCGCCCCGGTTTACTTAGCCGCAGTAATGGAATATTTGGCAGCTGAAGTCTTGGAATTGGCCGGTAATGCGGCTCGCGATAACAAAAAAACCCGTATCATTCCTAGACATTTACAGCTGGCCATTCGAAACGACGAAGAACTCAATAAATTGTTATCAGGAGTAACCATTGCTCAAGGTGGTGTTTTGCCCAATATTCAGGCGGTTTTGTTACCGAAAAAAACCGAAAAGAAGGCATAAGTACACATTTCCTGAGAGAGGAAAGCGACAAATAAAATATCGGCCCTTATCAGGGCCACAACGATTTTCTCTAATGAATTCGACAATTGCATATATTTTTTTTTTATTTTCTTGTCATCGCTTTTCGATACAATTGTTGACGCAGCACGATATGCGATTGTTTCTTTCTTGCTTGCGCATATTTACGTATACATGTATACATGATTAATAATATTATTATTGTTCAACTTCTTATTTTCGTGCCGAAACAAGTGATTTCTATTTGCTGAAATCAAATATCAGAATGTCTGTACGTTTATTCGTGATGAAAATAAAATGTATGCAGTAATATCAGATTTAGGTATACAAATGAATAAACATAACAATATCCATAGAAATATTATACATTCTTGTTCGTGGAATTACAATATAGACAATCATGAGTAAATTGGAATGAATAAATGAAAAAAAATTATACCTAATTAAATTATATAGCATAGATGAATGCATACATACATTTCAATATCTGCAGAAATGAATGACGAGTATATAAAAATAGGTTGTTATTATTATTCATAGTAATTTGTGAAATGGGATAGATGAATATTATAAGCATAAAACAATAATATTTGGACAGTGGTTCATTAACCTTCGATCAGTTTATGAATATTCATTTTTTCAATTTTTTCTTTACGTACAAATGGTATCGCGTTTTTAAAGCGGCGTTTCAGAAAAGTTTCATATGTAATTTCTATTGGTGAATAATTGAATAGTTTGGGAGCTACCTAGCTAGCTAGCTAGCTAGATACCAGTAGCTTCCCTGTCCTATAGATTTAGAAACCGAGTGGTATATAATCTAATTGTACAGATCGTTCTTCTCTTTTCTTCTTCGTATACAGATGTAGTAAGGTTGAAATTAATAATTTCGTTAAGTATACAGGATAAAATGAAGCAATTATTCAGGTAATCAAAAGAATGACAGATAATGCTTAAAATTAGATGGGTATATCGTTCGAATTTAATTTGGTAATTCGTTAATTATTACTCACACCAAAGTAAAGTATATAAATCGAATTCGTTTTGAAAACAAATTGTGGTTCTGAAAAGAACCGTTTTTTTTTTTTAAATTTCTCGTCGGAATATGAATCTAACCGCCGAAACCATATAATGTACGCCCTTGACGTTTGAGAGCGTATACTACGTCCATGGCCGTGACGGTTTTTCTTTTGGCGTGTTCTGTATATGTTACCGCATCTCTGATAACATTTTCGAGAAATACTTTGAGTACTCCACGAGTTTCTTCGTATATCAATCCGGATATACGTTTTACACCTCCACGACGAGCTAATCTTCTGATGGCAGGCTTCGTAATTCCTTGAATATTATCTCGCAACACTTTGCGATGTCTTTTTGCTCCGCCTTTTCCTAATCCCTTTCCTCCTTTTCCTCTACCAGTCATTTTGTGTAATACAAACGGAAGATTATAGAGAAAAAAAGTACGAGCGAAATACGTTATTACTACTTCGAATGCTCGAGAACAACTGAAGGCCGTCGGCGCTGGAAAGCTGGTTTTGTCTTGTTTTTGGGGGGACACGCCCACTTTCTTCGATTCAACCAATGGTAGAAGTTCCCTATCCTTATACCTGAATAAAACTGTTAACGACCGATCGTGAAGGCTCACTAATCAGTATTTGTCGTTCGACTGAGGAACTATTCGTATACGATGGCTCGTACAAAGCAAACAGCTCGCAAATCTACCGGAGGTAAAGCCCCTAGAAAGCAGTTGGCTACTAAAGCCGCCCGAAAAAGCGCACCCGCTACTGGAGGAGTTAAGAAACCTCACAGATACAGACCCGGTACTGTCGCTCTTCGAGAGATTCGTCGTTACCAAAAAAGTACGGAATTATTAATCCGAAAACTACCATTCCAGAGATTAGTAAGAGAAATCGCCCAAGATTTTAAAACTGATTTGCGATTCCAAAGTTCAGCCGTTATGGCTCTACAAGAGGCTAGCGAAGCATATCTGGTGGGCCTTTTCGAAGATACCAACTTGTGCGCTATACACGCTAAGCGTGTTACTATTATGCCAAAGGATATTCAATTGGCTAGACGAATCCGCGGAGAACGTGCTTAATAAAATCGAATAGTACGACGAAGTAATGA
>NW_027412644.1:47500-50891 GCF_025532065.1 Leptinotarsa decemlineata
CTAGGGCGGTATCTGATCGCCTTCGAACCTCTAACTTTCGTTCTTGATCAATGAAAGCGTTTTTGGCAAATGCTTTCGCTTCTGTCCGTCTTGCGACGATCCAAGAATTTCACCTCTAACGTCGCAATACGAATGCCCCCATCCGTTCCTATTAATCATTACCTCGGGGTTCCGAAAACCAACAAAATAGAACCGAGGTCCTATTCCATTATTCCATGCACACAGTATTCAGGCGAAGTTTTAGCCTGCTTTAAGCACTCTAATTTGTTCAAAGTAAACGTGCCGGCCCACCTCGACACTCAATGAAGAGCACCGCGGCGGGATTGAGTTGGGCCGCCCTTGCGAGCTAAGCCCACCGGCAGGACGTCCCGCGGCACACCAGTTAACACCGCGGACGATGAACCGAAGGCGCGGGACACAGATTCGACTACGAGCTTTTTAACCGCAACAACTTTAATATACGCTATTGGAGCTGGAATTACCGCGGCTGCTGGCCAGACTTGCCCTCCAATTGATCCTCGTTAAAGGGTTTAGAGTGTACTCATTCCGATTACGGGGCCTCGGATGAGTCCCGTATCGTTATTTTTCGTCACTACCTCCCCGTGCCGGGAGTGGGTAATTTGCGCGCCTGCTGCCTTCCTTGGATGTGGTAGCCGTTTCTCAGGCTCCCTCTCCGGAATCGAACCCTGATTCCCCGTTACCCGTTACAACCATGGTAGGCGCAGAACCTACCATCGACAGTTGATAAGGCAGACATTTGAAAGATGCGTCGCCGGTGCGAGACCGTGCGATCAGCATAAAGTTATTCAGAGTCACCAAGGTGTACGATGACGAGCGAACCCGCCACCGATTGGTTTTGATCTAATAAAAGCGCTCCTTCCGTCTCGGTCGGAACTCTGTTTGCATGTATTAGCTCTAGAATTACCACAGTTATCCAAGTAAATGTGGGTACGATCTAAGGAACCATAACTGATTTAATGAGCCTTTCGCGGTTTCACCTTAATTTGGCTTGTACTGAGACATGCATGGCTTAATCTTTGAGACAAGCATATGACTACTGGCAGGATCAACCAGGGAGCTGACGTTCTATCGTAGAACTAGTTCAGTCTCCATAATATTAAAATAATAATAAATACGGAAACAGATCTATATTCTCTTTTCGTGCGTGTTGTGTGTGCGTTATACGAAATATAAATTTTCGAAACGCCACGCTCAACGAAAAAGTTGTTATATATCTCTATGTGTCTCTGCATTATTTCATTCAAATAAAACCGGACCGACAACAAATCGAACTATAACATTGCTCAAGAAGAAATATTACAACACACGCTCGTCGTACTCGACCTGATGATAATGTTACACAAACCACCGGCGTACACGTACGTATGGTAATTTTTCGAAATACAATATATAATAGACGATATATACGTCGACCGGCACAAAACTTCGAACATTCTCTCGACCCTTCGCTAGATTGAAAGCGACTCGGTGTTCTCGAAAGATTCGTTCCGAAATTATATTTATTCTCGCTCGGACAGAGGAGAGCTGTCGCATATTTTGTGTAATAACAAAATTTTTGTTATTTTTTGGTTGATCGCATAGGACCGCTTACGTAGAAACGCTCGCTAAATCCGCGATCTCGCAGTGTCTGACGGTTTCGGTTGGGTAGAAGCAGAAGATATACTACTACGAACTATCCACACCACCGTGGCGAAGCCCGCACTCGACACGATATCGAATTAATGTTATTATTCAGCAGAAAAACGAATAATATCGTGTGATTTGGTTATCGGTGACCACGGTACCGACAGCGCTCGAGCAAGCGTCTGCCGATACTATAGAGGAAGCGTTTTCGATCCGTTTCGAAACGTACCTATCCCCCTATAGCGGCGTTTCGAGCACATCGCCCGTTTTCCGTTAACGCTGACGGGACCCTACGCGACTTTCGGTTTTTTCCACTTTTCGTATAGTCCTAGTCAATATAATTTTATATCCGTCGATATGATATTGTATCAGACATGAATACGCATATCGATCGATATATTAAAATATTATAGGATAACGTTCTGACAACAGGACGTCTCGATTACAATGTTTATCGAAAGTGTAGTGAAAATTTGTGTAAGGCCTATACCGCTTTCTCGCCATTACAACATATGAGTTGAGACGGTGAGACGATACTTGAATTAATGGGAGCAAACAGAATTTCGGAAGCGTGATAAAAAATTTTCAAAGAGAAATTTTGGCGAAAATTTCACTATACTTTCCGATATTTTCACCACACTTTCCGTTATTTTCACCACACTTTCGTTCATGATTATTTTCGCCAAAATTTCCGTCTGAAATTTTTTCTTCACGCTTCCGAAATTCTGCTCGCACAGAAGGCAGAGGTAAACTTTCATTACACTTTCGTTATATTTATGTTTTCACTACACTTTCCGATACTTTTATATTTTCACACACTTTCCGTTCACGTTATTTTCGCCAAGTTTCCATCTGCAATATTTTCTTCACGCTTCCGAAATTCTGCTCGCTCCCAGAAGGCAGAGGTAAACTTTCATTACACTTTCCGTTATATTTATGTTTTCACTACACTTTCCGATACTTTTATATTTTCACCACACTTTCCGTTCATGATTTATTTTCGCCAAAATTTCCATCTGAAATGTTTTCTTCACGCTTCCGAAATTCTGCTGCTCCCAGAAGGCAGAGGTAAACTTTCATTACACTTCCGTTATATTTATGTTTTCACTACACTTTCCGTTATCTTTTATATTTTCACCACACTTTCCGTTCATGATTATTTTCGCCAAACTTCCATCTGAAATATTTTCTTCACGCTTCCGAAATTCTGCTGCTCCAGAAGGCAGAGGTAAACTTTCATTACACTTTCCGTTATATTTATGTTTCACTACACTTTCCGATACTTTTATATTTTCACCACACTTTCCGTTCACGATTATTTTCGCCAAAGTTTCCATCTGAAATATTTTCTTCACGCTTCCGAAATTCTGCTCGCTCCCAGAAGGCAGGTAAACTTTCATTCCACTTTCCGTTATATTTATGTTTTCACTACAATTCCGTTATCTTTTATATTTTCACTACACTTTTCCGTTATCTTTTATATTTTCACCACACTTTCGTTCACGATTATTTTCGCCAAAGTTTCATCTGCAATATTTTCTTCACGCTTCCGAAATTCTGCTCGCTCCAGAAGGCAGAGGTAAACTTTCATTACACTTTCCGTTATATTTATGTTTTCACTACACTTTCCGCTACTTTTAAATTTTCACTACACTTTCCGTTTTTCTTTTATATTTTCACTACACTTTCCGTTGGGTTATTTCGCCAAAATTTCCATTTCAAATTTTTATTTCACGCTTCCGATATT
>NW_027412645.1:0-48470 GCF_025532065.1 Leptinotarsa decemlineata
GACGAACTGAATAACACTCTACCAATTGCTAACTGCTGCAGATATATTCGTCTACTGATTTCATAGTGTGCCAGGCATTTCTTTTATATTAAACAGTGCGAGTCACCCCCACCATGAAACCGTGAAAGGTTCACATTGCTAGTTGCTATCCACTAGAGATCCTGACGTCACAGCCAAGCCCATCTCCCAATTTGATGCGATAACAGTTGCCGGCACGAGCAAACAGTGGTCGTTGCGCTCTCGGAGAGGGCAGACGTTTGCATAGTCCTCGCCCGCCTGCGTGTCATCATCAATAGCGAGGGTAGGGTGATGCGTTACGTCACATCATTCACTGCTTCGAGAGCGATACGAACAAGCAATTGTCGTTGCGCTCTCGGAGAGGACAGACGTCAGCACAGTCCTCAACCGCCTGCGTGTCACCATTGATGGCGAGTCTGGGGCGTTACGTTACATCCTTCACTACATCGAGGGAGGTGAGAGCAACGATGAATACGCAATTACTCTGCCACACGTCGTGAGTTGAACATGTCGCTCTCTAGCCGTTGAACGGTTATTGCTGTGACGTCACTCCACTACTAACTTGGTGCCCTCACACCGATGGAGCATTCATTACTTGGAGGATCTTCGAAGTATGCAGACGTATGTTTGTACATAGACAAACAAGCACATGAGAACCCTGTACCGTGCATTCTCTTACACACACACACACATACACACACAAAAAACTCATATGAAAAAAAAAATCTGAACGATCCATGCACCAGACACTTCAAGGTCACAACGCCTTGACTTCACTGCACAACAAAAAAAGCAAATAACACGTCATATTGGTGGGGGGAGTTAGAACCGGGAAAAAATTCTGAACGATCCATACACCACACCCTTCAAGGTCACATCACCTTGACTTCACCAAACAACAACCAATAAAAAGCAATTAAATACGTCATAGTGGTGGGGGAGGCTTAGAACCGGCTCAAATCTCCTACTTTCGATACATACATTCATATATAAAGATGAACTTTTGAAATATAATCAGTTGAAATGGATCCTCAATTAGCAAAACAACAGGTACGAGCCAGACATGCACTAAAAAAAAGTATAAAAAATAAAGGATAACACAGTGAAATCACAAACTCGATTGGAAAAATCGTACAACCAAATAATTAAACAATCTTAACTCAATTGGTTTCCACATTATGAGACGTCGTCGGCACCGAAAACCATCAGTGGTGATAAAAATTAACATTTTTATCACCCACTCCTAAACAGGTAACTCCAACGGAAATACCCGAAATTTTTGACGAAAGAAGAAACATAATATATGAAACACGCAATGAAGAGGGAGAAATACCGGATAAACGAGAGAAGATCAATTATTGATGATACCCTTTCTCAATTCTATCATACAATCAAAATTCAGACGTTCTTCAGGAATACTTGGACCAATTTGAAGCACCACTACCCAGAGATTATCGAAGGCATGATAAAATACTGAAAGTAAATACGATCATATCTTGGGCTTTTCCATAATCCGATAGAAGACAAATTTTATAATAGGAGACTCTGAAGTTGATTTTATTGGAGCTAATGTAAATGTGAAAAATATAACTTACAAAGGAACGGTAGGTCTTTACGAGTTACTTTTTCTGAAAAATCCCGTAGCTTACACACAAAAGACGCTGAAAATATGTGGATATTGTAAAAAGAAATAATGCATATCGTCGTGAAAATAATGCTGATTTACCAATTAGAAAATTTCCTGGAGATATCAAGGACAAGTATTTCCACATTATAAAACCTCATTTACAAAAAACTCGTCCAGATCTGGTTCAATACAACATCTCTATCCAGAGGTGTAGTCACTCCCACATTTGGTCAATTCCAACATCCTTATCTAGAGGTGTACTCAGCAGAAAATATGACAAAAAGAGGAGGTAAAAATTCAATGATGAAGATATGATTTTAATAAACCTATTGATTATAGATATTTTGATGACTACAATGAACTAGTAGATAGATTGCGTTTGCTAGTTGCTTCCGAAGCAGCTGGCAACACTTCCGGTCACAACAATGAAATTATTTCAATCATTGAAGAGTTACGCGAAGGTGCCATAATTTTATAAATGTATGGTGTTTTACTTTTTTGTCTTAGTATTCAAAATGCCACTGAACAAATTCAACCAACATTTCTTACCAATCTTCTTTCATTTCTTCAGAAGATATCTTTACAGAACAACCACCACAAACAGGATTTACCATTTTTTATTTGTCATCCTCTAAATTCCACAGTAAATGTATATTAACTATTCGCGTTAGCAAAAACCTTTCTTCCAGTCAAACTCATTATATATTAGACAATAATAGTATTACTTATACGATTCTGATTACAGGAAAAGTTGAAAATATCAATATTTTCCCCAATGCATTAAAATATCCTATCAGAATCAAAAACGATACATTAGCCAATCTTTTACCATATATATTCTAAAAAAAGTGACACCATTCAATTTCCTTTAGAAACGTCAAAGAAACTTGCATCCAATAATTTTACATTGATTTTGTAATTTGGAATTCAATCCTTTGGAGAAAGGTGAATAAAATGTTGAAATATTGATTGAAACTAAACATTTTTGGAAAAAAAAAATTTTTTTTTGAAAAAAATCATTTCACATTTTTAAAAACTTTTGCTTCCCAATTCTTTTCTTCTTGCAGATTCATAATCTTTCAAATCTGACACATAATATGGATTTTGATCTTCCACCTGTTTATCCTCCGGATTCGTCTTTTTTTTCACATGCCACATTTGAAACGATTCAATTTTCGGATCATCATTACAATGTTAGTTATCACTTTGATAGGTCTTATATGCATACTCTGCGTACAAAAACCAAGGAGCAAAATGGGTCTGCTAATAAAACAGTGGTCCTAAGTATTTTAAGTTGATATCTCTACAATACAACAAATTCTTTTCTGTACTACTTCTACTACTGAGTACATACTCATTCAGTAATCGACAACAATTTCCCGTCCTGTATATATTCTAAACTTCCCCACTTTTTTCTCATTCGACTTGTAAACGATTCTAAAGAAAAGTGTTGTCGCTCTCACAATAACATTCTCGAGGTTAAAACTTTCAATTTATTCTATAATGCCTTTGAATAGATTTAATCAACATTTTTTAAAACTTCAGAGGAAAGGAGAAGAAGAAGCATTATTAACATCTCCTCTTCAACAACAGTTGAATTTCCAGTTTATGTTTGTGATTCTCTAGATTACCACGTAAAAGTTTAATCCGTTTGAAAGGTGAAAAAAATATCAGTTTGAATAAAATTATTATATATTAGATAATGGAGGTATAGTATTTAAATTTCCATGTCTGCCAAGATAGAAAGCATTACACATCTGAAGCAAATGAAGATGGTTTTTTCATTCAAATTTCCCAAGTCTTCTGAATTGAAAAGCCAAGCACACGATGCAGATAACAAAGATGGAGACGTTTTGATAAATAATGATACAATATACAAATTTCATCCACTTGCTAACAAATCTGTCGTCAAAGGAATGAAATTATATTTAAACTACGAACGTCTTCAAAGATTTCTATTGAGATATTATTACAGTGTCCGATAGTAAGAGATGAGTAAGTGACAGATTGTTCGAACTCCATAAGCAGTAAGAAAAAATTACAAAAGACGACATGTTGTAGTTAAAAATTTACACGACCTAATACAGGCTGATTTAGCTATTATGAATCAATTTGCAAAAGAAAACAGGGATGAATTTCACTGGTTCGGACTTCCTTTGTCTACTATATAAATGATTTGAAATCCTGAAACATAAAAAAAATAATTAAAAAGAATAATGGAAAATAACAATTATATTAAGCAACCATAAACCTGAAATGAAATGATAGTGAAATAACCTACAAGTAAAAATATAATAATTGAATAAATAAAAATTGAAAGAATGTGCAAAAAAAAGAAAATAATAAAAATAAAAAGTGTAGAGATTCCAAGTCACGTTAGCTCACGACGTTTCGATGTTGGTACTACAAATCGTCTTCGGGTGATGACTGGACTGATTCCTCCGAGAGATGACTATGTTATAGGTCGTTGAAATACTTTCACTTTCTCTACTTTCCATTTTCCGCGTCACTGATTCCGTGAGAGATGAACGTTTTGGCGGGAGTTGGTCATTTTTCGTTTATGATGGGTTTCCATATTTTCGAATATCTACGCTGGCCTGGCTGAATACGTTGTTGGACAACATGTATGCGGCAAAATGTATGCGGCTTCCTAAAATACTGGAACTAGACGCCTTTCTGAAACACATCAGTAATTCGAAAGAAGTTTGTTCATTGAATCATTAACAAAATCACAACCTCTTTTAATTTTACGATCACTTTCGAAACGTCTGTATCGTTTGATGGTACACATTAAATGAATAAGCTAATAACATTTATATAGTATCCAACCACGGCATATGCGCATTGTAAAACAGAAAGAAAAGTTTGCTCTAGATAATCTAGATGAAAATTGGGTGTGGATTGAATGGACAAAGAGTATTCAGACATAGTCCACTACTTATATCATCAGTTCGAGGACTCAATATAGGACCTTCAAATTGTGGAAAGACGACTGCAATAATATCGCTATTAACACATCCACAAGGACTAGATTTAGAAATGTGTATCTTTATTCGAAATCACTCAATCAACCTAAATATCAGTACTTGCGAAATGTTTTGGAACCTATAAAAGGATAAGGTTTTTATACATTCAGAAATAATGCAGAAATAGTGGAACCCTCCGACGCTAAGCCTAATTCTGTTTTCATTTTCGATAATGTGATATGTGAAAAGCAGGATATTGATAGATCATATTTCTGTATGGGACGTCATGAGGATGTTGATTGTTTTTATCTCGCACAGACATATTCACGAGTACCCAAACAATTAGTGCGTGACAATACCAATTTCATCATAATGTTCAAACAAGACGAGACGAATTCACACCACATTTATTCAGATCATGTATCACCCGATGTAACATTCAAACAATTCCAATTGATGTGTGTTAAATACTGGGAGGACCAATATGGATTTCTAGTTATTGATAAGGACAGAAAAATAGATGAAGGTAGATATCGCAAAGGATTCGATAGTTTTATATACCCATGATCTTGTTATTCAAACTCATTCGATCACTGAATATTGTAGAGGTCACTTCATCAGCGAATTGACCTACAATTTAAAAAATGCATTATGAATACAAAAAATGATCCTGAAAATAAAAACAATGAAATGAATTTGAAACGTCAACTAGTAGAGATAACAGAAGCTGTGAGGTAGAAATTCAACTCTATCAAGAATAATAATATTGAAAATTGTACGACACTTGAAAAATTGTATGAGCCCATAACGAAACCATTGAATGTTTCATCATCAAACGCTACTTTGAAATCATCAGTGTTATCGTCAAACCATAGAAATGTTCAATCCGCTTCAAATTATCCCATAAGTACTCCAATAAGAAAAAACGAACTTTTGGTGGTGTATCATCTGTGAATAGTGACACGAGCACACTTCAAGACGATATGAGAACAACTCTATACAAACAAACATTCAAATAATGTAAAATCTAGAAATCCAGCATACAACATTTGGTGTACGTATGGATCCTATTACACAAAAGCTGAAAATGGGAAGTCTAGTGGTATACTTCAAAGATGGAAACATTTCATTTTGGGATGCTAATAAAGTGAAAAATATAAATGCGCAAGTAGTTCAGACTTGTATGATATGATCTTTTTGAAGAATCCGCAAGATGTTGATAATGAAGAAACTCGTCAAGTATATTCCAAAATATTGAAATTAACGAATGTTCTATATAAACAATATCATATGAAGGATGGTTTCAGAAAGAAATATTCTAAAAAATTCCGTGAAGTTATCAAACCTCTATTAGACTCACCACAATATCCAATAAGAAGTAGAAGTGAAATTGGTGGAGCACTTAAACGAGTGAAAATGGAGAAAACATATAATTCTAAACCTGTGAATTATGTGTACTGGAATTCACCGAAAGAATTAGTTGCTCGCCTACAACTATTGGTAGCTTCAAAGTCAGCTGGGCATACTGGACATGATAATGAAATAATTTCAATAATTGAAGAATTACGTGAAGAAGGTATAATATATTGATATATCCACAAGTAATGATCACTATCATATCATCATTCAATGCAGTAACATTATCAAATTCTCCCTTTAATCATTTTGAAATAGAATGACTAATGAAATAAGTGATATCAAACGACAAGTTGTTAATGAATTACATAGACCTGCAAGACGTAATTTTCGTAGGAGAATAACCACCGTCAAAGGTTTTGCAGATCTATGGCAAATAGATCTAGCTGAACTACAACCTTATGCAAAAAGTAATAAACGATATCGATATATACTTGTAGTGGTTGATTGTTACTCAAAATATTTGTGGACTGTAGCAGTTAAATATAAAACAGGTAGTATAATAACTAATTCAATGAAACATGTACTAAAGGAAGCCAAATTTTCCCCCAAACATATACAAAGCGATCAAGGGAAAGAATTTTTTAATAGAAACTTCTCATCTCTCATGCGAGAATATAATATCAATCATTATTCAACATTCAGCACAAAGAAGGCGGCTATAGCAGAAAGAGTGATTCGTACAATAAAGGCATGGCTCTACAAGAATTTTCGATGAGAGGTCACCACAAATGGCTTGATATTCTACCAACTATAACTAGTAGATATAACAATAAAGTTAATCGTACAATAGGTATGGCACCCATCAATGTTGATTCAACAACGAAATTGAAATTCAAAGGTATCAAAGGAATTGGAGGAAAACAAAGTGAACCCAAAGTCGAATTGAATGATATTGTACGTATAAGCAAGTACAAAAATATTTTTGAAAAGTCTTACACTGCGAACTTTACCACGGAGCTCTTCAAGATTGTTAAAATTAATAAAACCAGCCCCACGACCTATAATCTTGAAGATATGAATGAACAACCTACTAGAGGATGTTTTTACGAAGAAGATTTATTATGAACCAAAAATCCTGACGTATATCTGATTGAGAAGGTGTTGAAGAAAAGAAAAAATAAAGTATATGTAAAGTGGTTAGGCCTTCCTAGCGAACAAAATTCTAGGATTGATGAATCAAATATGGTTTAAATGTATCTACTATTGTATTTATGAATAAAGTAATGTTGAAGTTCATTATTGTTTTCATTTCAATTATAAGTATGTGAATTGAAAAATATTGCAGCGGTAAACGTTGCCCCAGCCATTCGCAACGTTTTGTGTATACCAAACCAAATTAATTGGATACTCCATTCCCGCTTATATTTTTCAACTCATTACACATTCCCAAAACTAATCGCCGTCACTTTGAAATGCACTCTTCAACTCTTTTCGCCAATTATCTCTCACTGATAATGCCGTCTCATAAAGTTGAGTCGACTCCTCAAGCTCTGCCTGAGCTTGCATTGTCGAACGTGAGTGAATTGATTATCTTTAACAATTTTTGAACGAAGTTCATCTGTAATCTGAACACATTTTAGCCAATTCAACCTTCGCTAATGAAATCTTAGCATCTAATGCTTGAAGAGTTTCCTTATTAACATTAATAGCCCGCTCACTCTTTTCAAGTTCAGCAGTAGCCATCTGCGCCATTACAAGGCGGCATTTTGCTTTCTTTTTCATTTCTCCAAACCGATGTAGAGGACTGAAAGAAGATAGCGATTCAGCTTTCAAATCACCCTTCATTTCTTTAGATGAACCTTTTGGCTTCCTCTTCGATCTGTCATTTTTCGTTGTGGGTTTTTTCTCTCGCACAACACTTTTCGAATGGTTCTTTTCTCTGAAGTCAGTGACAATCGATGAAGATGCATTAGCAACCTTCCTCTTGATTGTTGTAGATTTCTTATCAACATCAAGAGAAAGGATAGATGAAGGGTGTTTGAGTGGTGATGATTGCGAAACGATTGGATTTTCAATAACAATTTGCTCATTTGGTTCCGGCATATTTGCAAAGTCACCGAAGTCATTAATATCAAAATCATTTATCGAATCTTGACTCGATAAATGTAATACTGGAATATTTTCAAAATCAGTGTGATCGATATCAACAAGTGGTGAACCATCTTCAGCAATCGTCACCGTCATAGAGCTCATGATAATGATTATTTAGATCTGAGGAATAATATGTGATAGCAATAGAATGTGAATAGGAAAGGTGATGATGTTACTGATACTTCACCTTTTATAGAAGAAAATAAACTAGCACATGCGCTCTTTCATCAACTGGCGCATGCGCTCTTTCACAAAACTGTTCACGCATGTGACGATCTTCGTCATTTAAGAGAAACACTCTGTGTTGCATGCATTTTTAAAATGAGAGAAAATAATACAAATGAATTCCAAATAATATATTTATCAATAACAGAGGACAATAACAGTAATGAAAATCAAAAGTGTTAATGTGTCGCTGTTGATGTGGAATGTTCTTTCACTCTCCTCCTCAATATTTGTTGTTCATGTGTCAGACACCAACATTGAAAAAAATGAATTCTCCTATTTGGGTAGAGTTGACCAACCTTCTCACATGAATCCCAAGTACTTCTACATGTAGTGCATACATGATTCCAGCAATTCATAGAATATGTATCACAACGCAAACAACGTTGCAGAGGAGCTGGAACGGCAACACAGGTACCACAAATATTTCTACAAATACCTATATTATTCTATATTATAGATTCGGAACACTTCAGGCACTGTAACTGTTGTTGACGATAATCAGATTTTGTTCGCTTCGGTGGATGAGATGGAGGCGATAGTTGAATCCGCGACACACAATTACTACATATACCAGTACATGGATTAATTGCGTTCTCAGGTCTACTTATTTGGCAAAAGTAGCACACAATAGCCCCTACAATCATCATTGGGTAGACACACACTTTTGGTTTTTCATTCTACTCTTTTGGAAACGGCATTTTACTAATTCGAATAGAAATATCAAGAGATGACTTATAGAAATTCTGACTGCTCTCTCCTATACTGACATTCTCTATTTATACAAATTAACATCATGTGAAAGTATAATGGGATAACTTCCCCTTCTCTTCCACTCAAAACGAGTCAAGTGATAAGTGGGAGTCGTACCACCACCACTACCTATACAATTATATAAGTCGACTTGCGACCCTGAAGTTCATTCATTCACTCTGCAACTGTGGGAAAACATCAAGATGAATACTCAAAAAATAGTTGCTGCATTAAACAGAATATCTGCTATTGATGCAAATAATTGGATAGACGACTCAGAAGATGAGGATGCCAACATTCAGCTAGAGGAAGTGATAGTTGAAGAAGGTGTGGAGTCGATGGAGAGGAGATTGACCTTGGAGTTAACGAAGTAGAAAATGAGGCTAATGAAAACGAGGCTAATGAGAGCGATGAAGATGATGACATGGTCGATGAGTTGGTCGTGGATGGTGAAGGCGATGATGAAGGGATTATGGCTGATTCATCTGAAGGTGATGATGCTTTGAAAATCGGTCTCCGAATGCTCAACATCACAGACATGCTAGAAGATCCCATGGATTTATAATGTGTGATGGACGCGCATGTGCAGATCCGAACGATTGATGGCAACATCAAAAAGTTATGTTGGTATTGTTTTCGATTTTACTCGATACGGAACAATAACGGCGGCTGGTATCAACATGTAAACATCCATGATACGGTCTCTATGATGCAGCTGGGTCAGTATTGGTGTGAGGTGTGTGAAAGACCGCTCTCAAATTTCACGAGAATGTCAGCATTCCTAATATGCAATAATGTCAAACCTGTGACAGAATAACCGTGGACCTATTGGTTAAAAAAACAACAGCCCTTTTCAGGGCTACATTATTCACACAAACATTAGTTGTAGTAGTACTCACATATTATGTGACAAATGACTACTTTGACTAATAAAAGTCTGAGTTGGAAATTTGTTAGTCTTTGAATATCTGTGCATTATATGACAGATTACTAGTATATATATATACTATAATGTATATACTATAATGTTAACCTAATGTTAACAATGGTATGAACCTGTTTCTGTTTGAAAGTATAATGATAGCTCTGAAAAGAGCTGTTTTTGTTTCAGTCTTCAATTGTAGCCCTGAAAAGGGCTGTTTTTTTTGTATTAATCCATGCAATGGTATGGACTAATGCATCATCAGGAACAATAGTGATGGTGTCGTCATCTGGATCAGATGATATACTAATGATGTCGTCCTCATTATCATCTGAATCAGATGATATACTAACGACATCGTCCGCATAATCAACTAGATTGTCTAACTCGTCAACAGTCATCTCAAACTCTGCATCTACTTCCTCTTGCATACCTTGTTCTATACGTTCTGGGAAATCATCAGGAAGATCATAGATGCGTTGCAGAAATTGAGCGAAGGTGTTACTGAAATGATCGGACGTTGAATCTATTTCATGTACCTGGATGGGTCCTGTACTCGACATTGTGGAAGAATGATGTAGAACTGGGATTGATGCTATATTTATATTGGAAAAAATAAAATGGAGGGGTGAATGTAGAACAATTCAGTGTTTGAAATTCGAAAACACCAAGAATGATGATCTTCATGAAACTCTGAGTGATAATTATGAGCAACTCTGAGTGATTATTATGAAAAAAAGCTAATAAGGGAGAGGGAGGAAGACACTGCCCCAGCCTCGCAGTGCCTCGTGTTCACCTACCAAAAAGTGTGTACTCCGTGGAAGGAAAGGAAAGGAAAGGGTGAAAGAAACGAGGAAACGATAACATATCGTCATCAATCAGGATGGGGGATGGTGGAGGACTAGCTTCGATGAGGACTGGGGATGGTTGAGGTCTATCCTCGAATTCCTCGGACTCATCGTCAGCGTCATCATCGTCATCACTGTCATCGTCATCATCTGTGTCTCCGGGTAGTGGGTCATCCCAATCGGGATCCCACCATCCGTCAGGATCCGGATAACCACCATCCGATGGGTGCCCTTTATCGCTGCCGGTAACATGCTGCACCTGCATTCGATAATCATGATTCATTTATTCAAACCCAATGCCGTGCGGTGCCGTCATGGAGTGAACGATTCGTACTTGGATGGAGGCGTAATAAGGTGACTGATGTTCTGGGATACTAAATGGTTGAGTAGTTGAATCAGGTTCCATGTTGGAGGTGGCTGATCAACTGAATATTCCAACAGATAATTCCTACTTTCATACTTTTGAAAGGGAGTGGGGGAGGAGTGGGGAGAAGAGGGGATTAAGTGGGAATGAATTGCAAAATGACATGAGCTATATTCAATGGAAGAGATAATTGAATGGATAAGATACAATATGAATTATATGAAATTATACTTATTGATTTCATTGTGAAACATGTCTTTTAAAACTAATAAGGTAGAGGGAGGAAGACACTGCCCCAACCTCGCAGTGCCTCGTGTACACCAACCAAAAAGTGTGTACTCCGTGAAAGAAAGGAAAGGAAAGGAAAGGAAAGGAAAGGAAAGGAAAGGAAAGGAAAGAAAGGAAAGGAAAGGAAAGGAAAGGAAAGGAAAGGAAAGGAAAGGAAAGGAAAGGAAAGAGAAACGAGGAAACGATTACATATCGTCATCAGAATTGAGTTCATTCTCAATTCTGCGTATGAAAGCCAGCCGCCTTGACCACTGGGCAGCAGCTTCTGGATCAGTATTCATATTAGGATCCGGATACTCTATGTCCGACCTTTGCCTATCGTCAGTGCTTGTAACATGAAGCACTTGAATCCGGGAATTAATGCTCCAAAAAGTTGAAGGACCTCTATGTGGCTCTGTAGTGGAATCGACTTCCATGTCCACGTCCGAATCGTCGTCGTTGTCACTCCTGTAGTCAGGAGCTGTAGGTTCTGACAGAGGTTCCAACTGGGGTCTGGTCGTGGAATCAGCTTCCTGAGTTGTTGACATGCTGGCGATAGCTACTCAACTGAATATTACATTAAGGAACTCCTACATTTATACTCTTCAAGTGGAGAGTGTGGTAGTGGCGGGTAGGTAGGGTTATGCAATGTTGTATGTAAAAATGAATAGTATGAAATATACGTATTGATTTCATTATGAAACATGTCTTTTCTCTTTTAATTTTCTTCCCAAGAGATTATTAACAAGTGATTAGAGAATACAAAAATTCATGTGAGGTATTTGTCTAGAAGAACTTGAAATTGAAATAAAAAAAAATAATAATAAAACGAAGAGAAGAAAAATGCTCCAACCATCGCATTGTTCAATGCGAAATGTTTTTATTCTTTTTATCTCTTCGATAGAGACTTTTTATAAGTCTCTATCGAAGAGATCTCTGCTTTACACCTTTCCTCCAGAGATGTTTCCTCCCGATCTAGTTCGGCCAATTGTTTCAATAGATCACTTCGTTGGCTAGCAATTTCAACCTTTCGGCGGAAAAGCTAGCCAACGCGGCCTCACTTGATCGGGAAGCATATTCTGCTTCCTTACATCTCTGTAGGAAACCGCCTAACATTTCACTAACCTCTTCGATAGGCTGTCGCACTTGTGGCACCAACACTTCTGGATTCGCCGGTGTTGCTGGCAGCGGTGTTAGCGGCACCACCAACGGGCTGAATATCATGACCTTCGGAGAAGGCGCCCTCGTTGTTTCCACTGCTGCTGGTGTGGGCGGTGTTTCCACTATTGCTGCTGCCGGTGGTATGGAGGGCCTTAAACTCTTACGAGTGGTCGACCAACTACCTGCATAACGATTAGTCTTATTGCAAGTAACTCGGTACTTCTCAATACGACCAATTCTTGTTGCAGGAAGTTGACAAACCTTCTTCACAACCCTGACTTCCTCCTCCTCGAATAAGTCAGGGCTGAGAGATCGGGCCCCAACTCTCGAAGTGGTTGCCTTCTCCTGCTCTGTCACAGGCATGATGGATGCCACCGCATTGTTCAACTCCTGTGTGTTGGATGCCATTCTTAAAATGTAAAATAATACAAAGTTAGTTGATATAAAAAAAGGAATAACATTGTTAACTTACTCAAAATTTTGATTGTTGACTGGACTGGACTAGACTGGAGTGTTGACTCGATGACTTGAGCTGTCGTACTGACTGTTGAGGAGTGGTCTCCTTGGGGTATAGGCATGTATGCGCAAGTGGTGGGAATGTGGCGAGGGCGCGCACGCGCAATGGGGGTGGATGCGTGCATGCGCGAGTGTTGGGAGTTGATGGTGGGGAGTTGATGCTTGGATGGCGGGTTGGTTCCCTCGCCACCCCTCCCCGGGGTGGGGGTCCGACTGTCGCGCTGCGCGCTTCTCCGCGAGCTTTGGGCGCGCGGCGCCCCGAAGTCCATTCATACATACATTCATCATGTTCGTTCAATTGATACGTCATGTGTTGATTTTGGTTCTATTATTCTAACATTTGGGACTGGACTGGACATTTCCAGTCCTGGATATCCCAGTCCATCTGATGACTTGAGTTTATGTTTTGTCTCCAAAACTGCAACTCTCTGTTCCAAAGCGTCATATTGTTTCATTGTAGACGCTGTTATGTCAGCCATTTTCATTTCTACGTCACTTTTAAGATTATCATATTTATGAGCCAAAGTTATCCGAGCCTCTGCAATTTTATTATCGAATGCTTGACGTGCATCGCGAGCAACATTACCAATTGTGGATTATATTGCAGCTTGTAGGGCTAGAAGTATGAACTCTTTCGTTCCAATAATTTCCCCCTCAAGATATGATACAGTTACACAATCACTCTTGTCAATTGGTTCGCTTGTATTTTTCAATATTTTTCTTTGCATGTCATAATGACCATCTTTTGTTGATTTAAATCCATTCCCGGGAGGACCTCGAATGACATTACCACCTCACTTTCTTTTTCTACCAAACTTATCTATTGTTTTAGACATTGTGCACCCTACAATGATTTTTTTTAAACTAATATTTTTTTCATTTACATTATGCTATATACTTTGCAGTAATTAGTTAGGAACATAGAAATAAAACAAATTTTTCTTTTAATCATTTTATATTCATCAAAGTAATACATATACATACACAATACATATACATACACAATACATTACAGTTTTTTTTATGAATACCTACAAGAATATCAATATTGGATTTTCCGGAATTGAATCGAATTTCAATTATTGATCTCGGCAGACAATAAATTGATTAGTTGATCCGGTGGACTCTCCTGAGTTTGTGATTCTTGAATAATATTAGTTATCCACCGAATGTTATCATTCGGATCATTTTGATAAAATTCAATATCATTATCACCCCAAGGAAGATTGTGGGTAGTATTCGTAATGATAAATCGTTTATCGTCGTGATATGATAATGCAAATTCATTCTCCAATTCAGTGTACATATCATGCAACATGCTTCTAAATGAATTCATCTTTCTGAATATCATGCCACCATGTTCTACGATTTTTTGGCAATCTTCACATGTCAATTCATTATTTACAACCAATCGTTTCACCCCTTTAGCTTTCTTAAATTCACCATCAACAGATTGCACATAATACGCTTTTGCACCTGTACCATAAAAGCTCATGATTGGATCATTCGAAAATTCGTCTATGAAGTTACCCAAGATTGAACTTGTTACTGGAATATTGAATTGGTTAACTATACTGTAATTGGATGTATCAAACCTACTTATGTTAGTTTTCATGAATTCATAAAAATTTTCTGTATTTACTTTCAAAATGAGTGAGTCGGTATCTGTGTACAGTAAAGAGACATTTTCACCAAAGTACTGTTTGATGCATCTATAGAAAAAGTCGTACATGACTGTTTTTGATAATTCTAATATAGAAAATCCCAAATATAATGGTTTATCATAATGGACTTTAACTTTACCCAATTTTGAATGGCAACGAAATTTTCTGTGAAAATTGAACAATTTTTAAATTTGGTCTGGATATGAGAGTGCTAGCACTTATATTTCTCTTTATATTTTCCCAATGTGTAACATCAATTCTGTTATCTACATTCTCCATTGTCTTTCCATATACCGCATTATTCATCAGTTTATAGAAATCTTCAACAGATTTGTTGTTAGACCTATTACGCATTTCAGTATTAAGATCTATATAGGGTTTTGTAACGTGAAAAGTTGACTTTTATCAACAATCCAAAGCACTTGTTACGAAATGTATCATTTAATTGTGGAAACCATGAAATACATGTATACAATTTCAGAGTTCCAATCTAGTAAACATCAGCTATTTTATTTTCTTGATAACTCTGTATTTCATTGCATAGTTGATGTAGTCTGGGGAAGAGAAAAAGAAACGAATTATTATTAATGAAATAAAATTCTCGAAAAGAAGGAATGCTCAATGAATACGTCATACAAAGGAGAAGTATTGCCATTGGAGTACACCAAATTTCGTCAACGTGTACGTCACGGCGCAACGGACGAGTTTGTGTTAATACTTCTGGTCGGAGGTCAACCTGAAAGGATTTTGGGTGACGGTTGAGAAACGAAAGTAGAGTGTGTCACGTCAGTTACCATTTTTGTGTTGGGCATTATTTTAGTGGAAGCCTTTCCCTTAGAGGAGGTGAGTTTTTTAACCATTTGATTTCTGGAACCAATATCACAACCGAGATCACTTTCTGTAGATCTGCCGGTTTCCATTAAGCTACGGACAAGTACAGCCTTTGGTATTTTCCAAGAAGCGTGGGTCGTTCAACCATCTCGAACGTTTTTGTTCTGGTTTGGAACCTTTTGGATCCCAAATACCGTTTTTTGCTGTCGACCAGTTTTGAAAAAAAGGAAAAGTCGAATTGCTCCAGTTCGACATATATCTTTCAAATCCAGGATATTTATAGTATCGCCTGACAACTGAACTGTTTCGTTTTCTAACCCTCCAGACTACATCCAGAATCTACTCGACCTCTCAGACAGCCTGTTGCTGATAACATCCAGAAAAGAAGGGACTCATTTGGTGAGGAATTTCCAATTTTTTACATCGGAGTTGATTTCCACTACACAGACAACCTATTTTTGGAAACCAACTATATACCTGGTGTTTCCTTTTTGAATTATATGTGCCTACATGCATGTAACGTTTCAAAAATTATTTCCAACGTTTCAATAATTATTTTGTGTAGACGTAATGAAAGTCATATGAATTTACTTTATAACGTTGTTTTGTAAGATCCTACTGCAGCTGCAGCGGCGTCGTATTTTTTCATTTGTTGTGTTACTGGATCACATCCTTTTTGTAATGAAAACAATAACCGCTTTTTGTCTACCATATTTTGGTTCAGTCTGCAGCAACTATTAAATAATTTTCTGACTATGCATATTTTCATTTCTTGATTTTAGTAGAATCAAATCAAGTGGCGCCCCATCCAAAAAAAGGTTGTTTCACAAAATAAAAAAACCCACGACCACTGCTCTCCCAATATATTGACTGCCGTTAGCAACTTGTTACCTTTTTTTGAAATTCTCTATTAGCCGTGGACTTTCCTTCGATCATCATAAAAAATATCAGAAAGAGGTAATAAGAATTGACGACGCAACGTGGGGCCATTTTTTGGGTGATTCATTCATTTCTATTTGAACTGATGTTTACTTATTGGAACTGATTTTTTCCGGTAATAGTTTTTTGCATGCATTTCAGGTCAGACAATTGTTTTGCCTGCTGATTATTATCTTTAATGTGAATGTTTTTGCGAGCATATTCGAGTTCCATTCTTTCTGATCTGGTTGAGTTTATTGGAAATATGTTAGAGTGATAAATAGTTCTTTTATTCATCTTTAACAAAAAAAAAGGGTTGGTAGAAGTGAGCTCTCACAAAAAGTAGTATGTTCTTTCAGAATTCATTATAACGATAAATTCATGAAATTAGAATCATTCACATATTCGCTGAGCGAAATTTATTGATATCATTATTTATTTTTGATACTAATTTCTGAAAAAATTTGTAGTTTTTTTGAGTGTTCGAGTTTGTGGAATACGTTCCATTATTTTCTCGTGTATTTAGGATATTGAACTTTTTGCTGAAAATGGCGAGTAAAATGAAGGTTAAACATTTACTCATCGATGAAATGAATTATGAATTACGTATACGAGGTGTTGTAACTACACGGGACATGAATGATAAAAGGAAAATTTTGTCCAGACTGTTAAAAAATAACAGTACTTTAATTCCAGATAATGAGTATACTTTTGATACTGAGAAATCAGCTATTAACAGTACAATCGACAGCTTACGAACTTTAATTCCCGACTTTGAGGGTTCTACAGAAGATTCATTATTTCTTAGATTACAATCTAGACTTTGTCACGTTATTGACAGAATTAAAAGAATGCCAATTGACATTTCTATACAAGAACAAGTTGATTTCAAAAATGAAGCCCTTGCCACAGCGTTAACTTTAGATTCTGATATTGATGAGCGAATAACTGAGCCTTCAGCTCAAATTAATACGCAAGCAAATTTTTCTTTTACATTTATTCAACCACCAGCGCCAGTTAGTCATGAAAAACCTAGAAGTGAGGCAATTTATAAGTGGAATGTTAAATTTGATAGTTCAAAAAAAGGTTTGGGTGTTAGGGATTTTCTTGAACGAGTTAATGAATTATCAGAGGCCAGGCACGTATCAAAAGAACAATTATTTGAATCTGCAATAGATTTATTCTCAGGTAAAGCACTCCTATGGCTTAGACATATTAAAGATTCTGGTAATATTAGAGATAGGGATTCGCTTGTTAAAAGATTAGAAGCTGATTTTCTCGATAAAGACTATGATGAAGAATTATGGCACGATATTAAAAATCGGAAGCAATCGGAAGATGAGTCAGTAGTTATTTTTGGGGCAATTATGGAATCTATGTTCAACCGTTTGACTACTCCACCAGTGACAACAACGAGAATAAAATGGATTCAGAAAAATTTGAGACCGGAATATGTTTCACGTTTAGCACTTAATGAATATAAAACTTTGGATGAGTTGTTACATGATGCAAAAATTATAGAATCGGTTTTGAAAGACAGTTTGTTCAGGAATGGACCAAGAACGCCTCAAGTAAGCAGTGTAAATATTGATGATGAAAATAGTGTAACGAAAAATTCAGTTAGAAACAATAAATTTGATGGAAAAAATCTTGATTTGCGGAATAATAGTTATAAAAAGTTCAATAGATGTTCAAATCGAAAAACTAATTCAAATTTTTATCGAAGTAATGAACCATCTGGTTCCAGCCGTCTTGCAAAAGATGATAAAAATAATACTGTTTACTGCTGGAATTGCAAAGGGCCTAATCACACTTTCAATTCGTGTATGAAAAAACGTGACAAATTTTGTTTCCGATGTGGAAATCCGGGTGTTATTAGTTCGGAGTGTAAAAATTGTTCGGAAAACGATCAGTAGGGGCACGTTTTGGTGGCAATGTGTCGCTTCAGAATCCCATAGCCACTTTTGAATTGAGATCAAATGTGCGTTCAAACGAACAACAGTTTCATTTAAAATTTGTTGAAGATTATTTTAGCGATTTGAAAAATATCATTACAGCTCCAGTTTTTGCTCAAGTCGCATCTGATAATAGACCTTACATCCGCATAAATATTTTTGGTAAATTTTTCACAGCTTTATTGGACTCAGGTGCAAACCATTCTATTCTTGGACAAGGTCTCATAAATTTACAAAGTTTATTCGGAACCGAAGTAAAAGAATCTAAGCATAAATTTGTTATCACAGCAGATGGTGCTAATCAACCTGTTTCAGGTATGGTTGACTTACCCATATGTATTGAAAATACTTGTAAAGTTGTTTCATTTTTAGTAGTTCCATCTTTAAATTGTTCAGTTATTTTAGGAAGTGATTTCTGTAAATGTTTTGGTTTGAGAATAAATTTCCGTAACAATTCTTGGGAAATCTTCGACGGTAGAGATGCCCACATTTCTTGTATAGATTCCGAAGATATTAAATTGGACATGGGAAATCATATTCAGCCCATTAGTGATTTGAATGAGGATGAGTTGAGCTCAGTTCATGATATTATTTCGAATTTCAGAACACTCGCGGGTGATAGTGAAAAGCTAGGTAGAACGAACAAAATGATTTATCACATTGATACCGGGGGCTCGTGCTGTTAAGCAGAGACAGTATCTCATGTCACCTTACATGTTGGAACATTTGAATAAGGAGTTAGATAAGATGCTAAAATTAAATGTTGTCGAACCATCTTGTAGCGAATGGTCATCTCCCGTATTGTTAGTAAAAAAAACAAATGGAGACTTCAGGTTTTGTTTCGATGGTCGCAAACTTAATGCACTGACAAAAAAGGATAGCTATCCACTACCAGTAATCGACCGTATATTAGCTATGTTGAGAAATGCACGTTTTATTTCTTCCATAGATTTGAAATCAGCTTTTTGGCAGATTCCACTTGACCAGGAATCTAAAGAGAAAACTGCGTTTTCAGTTTCGGGAAGAGGATTATTTCATTTTAATGTTGTTCCTTTCGGGTTATCAAATGCAGCACAATGTCACCAAAGACTGATGGACGCAATTTTTGGACCAGAACTAGAACCTTTTGTTTTCGTTTATATCGATGACCTTATAATCATCTCAAAAACATTTGAAGAACATATTCGTTTACTCAAAGAAGTGGCGCGCCGTTTAAAAGAATCTAATTTAACGATTAATTTTGAGAAATGTGAATTTTTCAAACCTTCTTTAAAATACTTAGGGTATGTAGTAGATAAATTGGGACTTAGAACGAATCCTGATAAGGTTTCAGCTATAGTGAATTTTCCGATACCGAGAAATACCACAGAAATCAAAAGATTCGTTGGTATGTGTGGGTGGTACCGTCGTTTTATTCCTCAATTTTCATCTCTCATGGCTCCCATCAATCAACTTTTACACAGCAAAAAGAAAGGTCAGAAAATTAATTGGTCGGAAGATGCGAATAAGTCGTTTAAGATGGTGAAAGAAGCTCTTATATCGGCACCAATTTTGAGTAGCCCAAATTTTGATATTCCGTTTTGTATACAGTGTGATTCTTCAGACGTCGGATTGGGGTGTGTTATAACACAAAACCAAGAAGGTACTGAAAAAGTCATAGCTTTTGCCTCTAGGAGTCTTTCTCGGTGTGAAAGAAATTACACTACAACCGAAAAAGAATGTCTTGCGTGTGTCTTTGCGTGTGAAAAATTCAGACCTTATATTGAAGGAGTGAGTTTTACTTTGATTACCGACCATGCAGCGTTGAAGTCACTTTTTAAAATGAAAGATCCTTCAGGTCGTCTAGCACGGTGGAGCGTAAAATTAAGTCAATTCAATTTCGAAATAATTCATCGGAAAGGCAAATTCAATGTTGTGCCAGATGCTTTATCTCGAAACCCGGTAGATCCACCGCCAGACGATATTTGCTAAAGTGGATAATAATAGTAGTCATACTATAAGTCTACAAGATTTAGACCCATTTTATGAAAAAATGCGTTCGAAAATTCTAGAATCACCAGAGTCATATCCTCAATGGTTAGTTGATTCAAATTACGTATACAAATTAATTCCTTCGAAGTTGTCTATAGATACCAACATATCGGAATGGAAACTGTTAGTTCTTAAACGTCAAAGACGCCAAATTATACAGCAAAATCATGACTGTGCTACCGCTGCACATGCGGGCTTTTCAAAAACATTTTCGAGAGTTCAACTATCATATTATTGGCCAAAAATGAGGCGTGATATTTACCGGTATGTGAAATCATGTAAAGAATGTGCTTCTCAGAAATCTCCTAACTATGGTAAATTAGGTTTGATGGGCACGGAAAAGAAAGTACGTTTTCCTTGGCAAGTCATTGCGCTTGATTTAATGGGTCCATTACCTAGAAGTAAGAATGAGTTTCAGTACATCTTAGTTATTAGCGATTGTTTACAAAATATCCGTTAATCTTTCCTTTGAGAAAAGCTACATCACCATCTATTATGAAGTTCCTTGAAAATGAAGTATTTTTAGTCTATGGCGTTCCGCAAAGAATTATTTGTGATAACGGTAAACAGTTAGTTAGCAAATCGATGAAAAAATTAATCTCAGAATACGGTTCGGAAATCTCATATACTCCATATTACCATCCTCAGGCGAACTACGTTGAACGTTCCAATCGGACGATTTGCACAGCTATCAGAAGTTATATAGGGAATTCACATAAGGATTGGGACAAGCAATTAGGAAAAATCGGTACGCTTTAAGAACTGCTAGGCATGAAGTAACTGGTTATAGCCCGGGATTTTTGAATTTCGGACGTGTCATACCTTGTAGGGAGATTATTATGGAAAGTCGAAATCAGAAAACATATTATGCGATGATAGGGAAAAATGGGTAGAGAGTTTAGGTAAGCTTAAAGATATATTAAGTGAAGCCCATTCGAAGAGCGCTAAGTATTATAACCTCAGACGAAGGGAAAAGGAATTTTTTATCGGTGATAAAGTTTGGAAGAGAAATATTGTTTTATCTAATGCAGCCAAAAATTTCAGTCAAAAATTAGCTCCGCGTTATGTGCTGTGTACTGTTATAGGAAAAAAGAGTAAATAGTGTATATTTTGAGAAAGGAAGACGGTAGCCATGCAGGTGAGTGGCATATTCAGAATTTAAAACCGTACTACGGTTCTTTATCCGAGATTTCAGAAAATGAATCGGGATCAGGGAGTGAAATGTAAATAGATGTATATATTAGGGAAGTTTGGTACAAACTTTCGTTCAAGGTGAATTTTGATAAAGATATTAGATTGATTCTATTGGGAAACTGGGATTAGTATAAGTTAGTAGTAGAGAGCTCTTTACTAATCGTGATTAGTTTATATAAGTAAAAAAAATAGTCAGAAATTAATATTATTAGAAAATAAAAATTGTCACTAGAAAGCAACAATTTTTATTATCTGGAGAAGGGGATGAATGTAACGTGAAAAGTTGACTTTTATCAACAATCCAAAGCACTTGTTACGAAATGTATCATTTAATTGTGGAAACCATGAAATACATGTATACAATTTCAGAGTTCCAATCTAGTAAACATCAGCTATTTTATTTTCTTGATAACTCTGTATTTCATTGCATAGTTGATGTAGTCTGGGGAAGAGAAAAAGAAACGAATTATTATTAATGAAATAAAATTCTCGAAAAGAAGGAATGCTCAATGAATACTTCATACAAAGGAGAAGTATTGCCATTGGAGTACACCAAATTTCGTCAACGTGTACGTCACGGCGCAAAGGACGAGTTTGTGTTAATACTTCTGGTCGGAGGTCAACCTGAAAGGATTTTGGGTGACGGTTGAGAAACGAAAGTAGAGTGTGTCACGTCAGTTACCATTTTTGTGTTGGGCATTATTTTAGTGGAAGCCTTTCCCTTAGAGGAGGTGAGTTTTTTAACCATTTGATTTCTGGAACCAATATCACAACCGAGATCACTTTCTGTAGATCTGCCGGTTTCCATTAAGCTACGGACAAGTACAGCCTTTGGTATTTTCCAAGAAGCGTGGGTCGTTCAACCATCTCGAACGTTTTTGTTCTGGTTTGGAACCTTTTGGATCCCCAAATACCGTTTTTTGCTGTCGACCAGTTTTGAAAAAAAGGAAAAGTCGAATTGCTCCAGTTCGACATATATCTTTCAAATCCAGGATATTTATAGTATCGCCTGACAACTGAACTGTTTCGTTTTCTAACCCTCCAGACTACATCCAGAATCTACTCGACCTCTCAGACAGCCTGTTGCTGATAACATCCAGAAAAGAAGGGACTCATTTGGTGAGGAATTTCCAATTTTTTACATCGGAGTTGATTTCCACTACACAGACAACCTATTTTTGGAAACCAACTATATACCTGGTGTTTCCTTTTTGAATTATATGTGCCTACATGCATGTAACGTTTCAAAAATTATTTTCAACGTTTCAATAATTATTTTGTGTAGCCGTAATGAAAGTCATATGAATTTACTTTATAACGTTGTTTTGTAAGATCCTACTGCAGCTGCAGCGGCGTCGTATTATTTCATTTGTTGTGTTACTGGATCACATCCTTTTTGTAATGAAAACAATAACCGCTTTTTGTCTACCATATTTTGGTTTAGTCTGCAGCAACTATTAAATAATTTTCTGACTATGCATATTTTTATTTCTTGATTTTAGTAAAATCAAATCAAGTGGCGCCCCATCCAAAAAAAGGTTGTTCCACAAAATAAAAAAACCCACGACCACTGCTCTCCCAATATATTGACTGCCGTTAGCAACTTGTTACCTTTTTTTGAAATTCTCTATTAGCCGTGGACTTTCCTTCGATCATCATAAAAAATATCAGAAAGAGGTAATAGTTTCATCCAACGTGATTGTTTGAATTTCAATACTCTATGTGTATTCATTACAATCAAACCATTTTTGATGTATTGCTGTAGATTTCTATAATGAACAATATATTTTCTTTTATCATTCAAATTTGGAATTAATTTGGGAAATTTGATTGTGGACGAGGTGGTATTAATTTTTCAACTAAAAATGAAAGATCAGAATGTGCATCATGCAACTCTTGTGGATAATGAATGTCCACTTTAAACACATACCCATACGGACTATCAGCACTCACATTCATCACATCAAGGTTAAGAATTTCATTAGGTGTCAACCATGTAAATTCACTTGTTGGTAGAGGTTGTGACATGCTATAACCGTATAGATTCGTTGCATCTAAATATGTAATGAATGTGGAAGGTTCATTGGGATTATAATTTGGTAAAAATTTATTATTTGCTATATGTTTCCTCTCACTACACTGACTAATTCCACCTCGTATACCTTTTTGAAAAAAGTTAATCATATCAGTGTCAGTTAGTAATTCCAATTCAATATTCGTATACTTCAACATAGCATTCCAAGATAATCCAGGTGAAGTGTAATAATGTGCCAGTTCTGAGTTATATATCACTAAACTTGTGGTGCGAAAGTTTTCAAAAATATCACATAATAGCAATACATCCGATTTTAAATACAAATCAGAGTATTCGCCCAAATTCTGCAACTCGAATAAATTCCATACATTTCTAACCCTATCATAATCATTTTCTGATATATGTTCACAATTGAGTTTGTCTTAAAACTGATTTTTGTTGGAAGTGATGGATAATTCAATTTGTCAATGTCATCAACGAAACTATGGAAATACACCTTTCTGTCTCATCAAATTGAATTTCTCTATTTGTGGGAAATGTTTATGCATCTCCAAACATTGATCAGAGGTCAAGTTAGCACCCAAATTCTCCAACGAATTAGCCATGAATTTAAAACTATCGATAAATATCATTTTGAGATATTTCTTGTTAACCTTACCATCTTTATCGGTAGAGGTGTGTGTGAAGAGATGCTTAGTGAAAGATATATATTTCTCTTTTATTTGTGGGATGACATCAACTTTCTCTTTATTCCTATACAATTCTTTCATGAATAAATGGCAATCATACCCACTTAAATTGTGAAAAATAATATTTACAAAATTAGGGAGTTTGAAATTCAAATTAAATTTGGAATCAGCAGCATGTGATCTTTTCTTTCCTGTAACATGACAATGATCTCTAACTTTGACTTCACCATCAATAAATGGTTTATTACATATACCACAAGTTCTGGCTGCAGCAAATTGTTCCTCTTCTTCGAGGGTTTGTGCATCCATTGGTGTAGGGTATCTGAGATGATTTTCAAATCATCTTCAATGCTACTCACAAATTTCTGAGCTGCACCTACACCCCTATATGTAACAAATTTTGACAAATCATCATTATATGAACATTTTATCAGATAAGCAAATTAATATGGAGCATGTTTGAATGTTTTAATCGTGTATGAACTTTCGGGATTTGACTCATTCACTTGAATCGGTTCAAGTACTGATTCAAAATCAGCATATACTACAAATGGCACCCTCACCCTCATTTTCAATTCAATTCAATTTATTTTCCGTGACCATCCGACCATATTTATCAATCTTAAAATGGTGGTTGGTGTTGTAGTACTAACGAGATTACTATCATTCATCTTAAGACGTAAAAGCAATCTCTCGCTGGGAAAATATACCAAACAGACATCACAAAAATATTATTTATGATTATGAGCTGATAGTTGACTAGAAACTAATCTTGAAAGATCTTTGATCCAGCAATAGTGACTATTACCGGAGTCATCAGTTATTAGTAATAAATTGACATCTCCGAGTCTTCTCCGTGAGTATCGCAATGGACCAATCACATCATACTTTATTTTACCCTCATCAAATTTACTCTCTAAACCCGTTAACATTAATTGAAATATCCTTCCTATCTTCAAATCTTTCAATACTCTTATTATCAACTTCAACCGGAAAATCCATACCTGTGACATCTAAAACATTGGAAAAATGTGGATATGAAGTATTTCGGACACTCTACCATTTGCAGGATATAATTCTGATGTTATAGCCCAAGCAAAACAGTGTTGATCTTCGTTACGAACATTCACGACAGCTTTCCTCCATTCAATGCATTCTAGCAGCTTCACATATGAACGTCCTCCCAGTGGATTGTATTTATTGATGTTGACTTCGAGAAAATAGTATTTTTTCACAAGTCCACTCTAAATTACAAAAAATAAATATTACTACTCAATCTCAATATTTACAAAAAATAAATACCTGAGTCACGTTCCTGGAATTCAGTCGTTTGAGCCACAATTACATCGCGGAATCCATCAAAGACAGCATTCAAATCTGAAGATTGGTCCACTATTTTAATTTGGGAATTAAATGACTTCGTGTTCCTCGAATCTTTAGTATGAAGAATATAATTCCCAAAAACTTCCATGTTTACCTTGATGCTTTCATGGATCCTGATGTCCGATTCCAGTAGTTCGATGACCTTCTGCCTAATCTCATTAAAAAATGACATGTAGTCACTGGATACAATCGAACTCTCCACCCCGTATGTAGCAATGCGGCAGTTGAATGCATTCGTTATAAGTTGAACACCTTCAGACAATTGAACACATGCATTATTTTTATGACTCATGGTTCTTTGGTGAGAGTTCACTTGCGTCGTAGGAATTATCACATTACAATGATTGCAAGTATACATATGTGTTGCATTGTCCACTCTCATCCGTTTCACTGAAGGCCCTCCTTGGCAACTCTGGAGTTGATGCCGACGAAGATTATCACTACGAGTGAAAGGTTTACCACAGTCACAGGAATACATTTTATATGATACGTTCTCACTAACTCACTTGATGTAAACTGACATAACCAACACTCGTCTGCTTCTCAAATACAGCCTGATCGGGTCCGTCAAGACGTCATAGCCAACCCCACCTCTCAGCTACATGCGCCAAGCCCACCTCCCAACTGGATGCGATAGCAGATGTCGATATGAACAGGCAGTGGTCGTTGCGCTCTCGTAGAGGGTAGACGTTAGGCAGACAGTTCTCGGCCGCCTGCGTGTCACCATCGATAGCGAGGCTAGAGCGATGCGTTACGTCACAGCCTTCATCGAATCGAGAGAGAGGTGAGGGCACACCGATGAATAAGCATTACTCAGCCACACGTCCTGAAGTGAACATCTTGCTCTCTTACCGTTGAAACGGTTGTTGCTGTGACGTCACACCACTACTAACTTGGTGGGCTCACATCCATGGAACATTCATTACTTGAGAGATCTTCGAAGTATGCAGACGTATGTTTGTGCATAGACAAGCACATGATGAAAACCCTGTACCGTGCATTCTCACATACACACACACACACAAATCAAATGTAATTACGTCACTATGTCATACACACGAAATCTCATATATATAAAAAAAAAATCGAATGATCTATGCACCAGACACTTCAAGGTCACATCGCCTTGATGTTACTGAACAACAACAAAAAAAAGCAAATAATACGTCATAGTGGTGGGGGAGGCCCAGAACCGGCTGTAATCTACGACTAACGTTTCGTATGTGTCAAGATATCTGCAAACGTTTTCGTAATTTCCTCTCCCGTTTTTTATTTCAATGGTCAAGTCCACACAAATTTCGAAAAACAATTTATGACGACTAGAATCAGTTTGAAATTTCGATTTTGGTGAGCGAACGATCTCATCTCAGCCAAGTCCATCTGCCATAAGTCATCTATTCCTTTGATAACTGTACGACGTCAAGGATAATTTTTTCTAATTGGTTCATGTAGTTCGTTGACAAGTTGAATCTTGTCTTTGGAAGTCATGACAACTGATGGTGAAGATGTGTAAACCCCGCCCTTTTATTATGGTTATGCTTGAACTTAATTTTGTATCTTTTTGATTTCCTTGATAGTAGATTGTACCTTCGAATTTATTTCGGTAATTTGTTTTGAGATGTCACCTCGAAATTTGGTTAGTTTTTCATTCACTTGGATCATTTCTTTTTCGTGTTTCTGTTGATATATAAATGAAGCAAGTTCATTATCGGTTCCATCCACATACGTTTTATTAGCAACATCGAAATCAGTGGAGAGGCTCTTCACATAACACAATTTCACATCACCACAATGAATATTACCATCTGAGGTATAATGCAACAAACATCCTCCAGAGGGCGTTGGCATTGTATTTGCAAGGGGTGACGTTTTGGGTTTTAGGTTGAAAAAACCCAGTACCAGTTTTACGACGATTTCCTGCTGTAGAAAACAACGGTTTGATAATGTTGGTGTACTGTACAACATCTTTTTGTATACATTCAAACCCTCAGTGTTATAATTTTCAGGCATATCGAGAAATAACAGTTCATATACACCGGGTGTTCTTTTCCAGTGATACCCAGCCAATTTTATGTATCCGCTACGCTTGTCAAAATCGATTTCCTTTTGGCCTAGGAACCATTTTGAAGATACCCCATCATATATGGGACCGTATACTTTGTCGATTTCCTTGTCATTTCCCCGATGTTTTTTAATGTACGGTTGAGACTTTATCGGATATTGATCGATATATTCTTATAAAACTTGTTATTTATACCTGACGCAACGTTGTCGTCTTGTTCGTTTTCTGCATACCCACTAAAGACGTTTTCATCATCATCGTCATCCTCATCTGTACCTGCAACATGTACGAAAGATTGGAATGGAGTCGTTTCAGGCTCTTCCACTGTCTCTTGTTTGACTTCGGTTTTAGCCTCAGTTTTCAATGGGGTAGTATCAGCTACTGCTGATAGTATCAGCTACTGTGTTGCTGTTTTATTCGCTATTTTCCTCAATGGGATAGATAGAGGATTGAAAAATCTTTGCAATGACTCATTTCCTTCAGTTTTTTCAGTTCTCAGTTACTCGTCTCGAATTCATTTTAATAATTGTAGAAACTCATGAATATATCACACATTTCTCAAATAATCCACGGGAATTTTTCGATTCTCCTCATAATTCATGTATCGCAAAACTGAAAAATATCCATCAAACTTCCTTCAGTTATGAGATAATCATTTCAAATTGTTACAAATAATGTAGAAACGTTTCACAAGAGTAAAATTGTGCATTGCCCACGAGATCTACAGAATCATTCACTGAATAACACAAACGCAAATAAAACAAAATTTCCCAAATTTTTTTCAATTCTCAGTTACTCGTCTCGAATTCATTTCATTAATTGTAGAAACTCATAAATATAACACGCATACTTCACATGTTTCACACGACTTCCTCAATTCTTCCAATAATTCACTCTTCGAACCAAAAACTAGGGAATTTCCACCAACTTCCTTCAGTTTTGAGATACTCATCACAAATTTTTACAAATGATGTAGAAACGTTCAACAAGAGTGAAATTGTGCATTTCTCACAAGATTAGCAAAATCATTCACCGTATAACACAAACTCAATAAAACAATTCAATTCTCTGTTACTCGTCTCGAATTCATTTCAACAATTGTAGAAACTCATAAATATAACACACATTTCTCAAATAATCCACGGGAATTTTTCAATTCTCCCCATAATTCATGTATCACAAAACTGAAAAATATCCATCAAACTTCCTTCACTTTAGATATAATCATCTCAAATTGTTACAAATAATGTAGAAACGTTTAACAAGAGTGAAATTGTGCATTTCTCACATGATTAACAATATCATTCACCGAATAACACACCAACTCAATAAAACAAAATTTTCTTAATATTTTTCAATTCTGTGTTACTCGGCTCGAATTCATTTCGAAAATTGTAGAAACTCATAAATATAACACATTTTTCACATAATTCACAGGAATTCTTCAATTCTTCCCATAATTCATGAATCAGAAAACAGAAATCAACTTCCTTCAGTTTTGAGATAATCATTTCAAATTGTTACAAATGATGTAGAACCGTTTTACAAGAGTGAAATTGTGCATTGCCCACAAGATTTACAGAATCATTCACCGAATAACACAAACCCAAATAAAACAAAATTTCCCAAATTTTTTTCCATTCTCAGTTACTCGTCTCGAATTCATTTCAATAATTGTAGAAACTCATAAATATAACAAGTATACTTCACATGTTTCACACGACTTTCTCAATTCTTCCAATAATTGAGGAATTTCCACCAACTTCCTTCAGTTTTGAGACAATCATCACAAATTGTTACAAATGATGTAGAAACGTTCAACAAGAGTGAAATTTGCATTTCTCACAAGATTAACTAATCGAAATGAAATGTGTTATACGGTGAATGATTTGCCTTCTTTCCGCGTTTTACGCCCGCCGGCGATCTGAAGATGACTTCTTCGCTTCCGAAACACCCTGTGTTTCGGACAGCCTTTCTGCGTTTAACGCCCGCCGGCGTTAGGCAGAAACGTCCTACGTTTCGAGTGTGTTGGCTGCTCCTGCATGAACTCTTTGCTGAGGTCGACAATGGTCTTGTAGACTCGAAATTGGTCAGTGGTACAGGATGACTGTACACCCTGTACATGTTCACCTTAGGTGTTTCCACATACGTGGCTAACACCTCTCGTTGTCTGAAAATATTTACATTTTCAGACAGAATTGCCTTTGGAGGGATTCCATCTCTCATCTCTCCCATCGCCACCGATCTCGGTATAGCGGGTTTTCTCGTTGCATTTAACATAGCGCGGAGCCCTAACTGGGGCGCGCTCTGCGTTTGTGAAATTTTTCCCTTATTGGGAAGCTTCTCGGAAAACATCTCCTGATGTTCCCTTGCTACATTTTCCTCCTGGAAAATGCTATTCTGCATGCTCGCTGGAGTTTTAGATTCCCTAATGCGATTTAGCAAAATTTGAATGTCCGATATTTTATCGCGATTTGAGGACTGAGTCCTTTGAGAAGTTTCGCTCTCACTAACTAATCGACTTGCAATAGAGTCGAAAGTGCCAAGGTTTTGTCGCTCTGCGACCACGGAAGAGGTACTAGTGTCCTCATTGATTGAAAAGTTTCGGTTAGCATGAGACATCCTCAGACTAGATGTCTCAGCTGGAGTTCTGGGAATACTGCGTCCCGCGAACACAGATTCCATTGGGGTTTCTCGTCGTTCTGTAGAAGTCGCACAAGGGCGACTAAAATTGTCTGACTCAGGAATAATTTGGTCGAAGTGTTTGACCACGCGATTCTGCACTGTCGTATTCACTGCAAGTTGCGCTCGCGCTTGTTGTGCCCTAGTCTGCATTTTCGTGTTTAAAATCCCTACAATGACTCTGACTTGGAGATAGGCAGAGGGAAGGATTCACGGAAAGCTAAGACTTTAAGTTCACTCTTGGATCGCGAAACTAATTTCCTAACCGAAGCCTACAGAGTGAACTGAGCTAATAAGTAAGGATCACGGAGCCTAACGGTTGAACCGCACCCTAGGATGAGGGCCGTCCGCAGGAATTGTGGATAAGAGGTTTCGAAGTCCTGAAGGTCCCAACGGTAACGTTGAGTCGACAGCCCAGAGGCTAGTCTAATGATGGCTTGACTCCCCCTCTTTAACCTCTATATACCAGGCCAGTTAGCACCGCAAGGTTAGCCTTAGTACCTGAGGGTGGGCAACTTTAGTGGAGACCTACTTTTCCTTTGTAGGTTTTTGGACAGCTTCCCCTGGCGTGCCGTAAGGAACCGCAACTCTGAAACGAAAAAAATTCCGGACAGCAATCCGCCCTGATCTGAGTCCACTTGACTCCGGGAAACCGCTACTCCAAGTCTGCTCCAGTCAAGTCCAACACTGCGACTGTACACGAAGGAAACCTCTGAAACGACTTCTAGAAAAATCCTCCTGTAAATCCCTATTCGAAAATTATCTCTATTGAGTCCTAAGAAGGACTAGAGATCGAATTCTTTTGAAGATCCTACGAAATCGGAAAAATCCTCCAAGAAAAATCCTCGATGTCCAGACCTAAGTCCAATTGACTTTCCTCGTACTCCCGAACTAAGTCCAATTGACTTCCTGGTCCAATCCTCAAGTGTCTCTAAATAGTTCTGAAAAGAACCAGAGACTACGAATTCATTCATTTAAACACCACTTAAAAATCGAAAAAGTATTTCTCTATTCGGTTCTGAAAAGATCCAGAGAAATTATACGAATTCTTTTTGACAACAGTCACCTGAAAATCGGAAAAACTATTAGCGAATTCCTTTAGTTCTAAAAAGAACTAGAAAAACCAACGAATTCTTTCAGTTCTAAAAAGAACTACAAAATCTCGATGAATCCTTTGAAATATCCCAGAAGAATATCCAATAATCCAACTGTAGTAATCGCTTTCAAATGCTAGCCAAGGAATATCTCAATCGCCAGTCAAATCTCGTAAAATAGAATGCTTTCCAAATATCGATATAACGTGTTCTCAATCTGAAAAGTTTCTGAACGAAGAATGTAAACTCTGCATATATATACGTTCATGGACGAACTCCAATCGGCCAATCACATCTCTCAAAAAATCACATCCACTTCGATCGACTAGAAAATCAATAATCACGCCATGCCCACCAGCCAATCAAAAGCCGGCTAGCCGGTGACCTGATTTTGCCCGGGGGCGAAACCGTTGTGAACAAAACAATCGTCCAACGGAAAGTTTAACGGAAATTTGCGATTTTCCAACTTTTTCCCCGCAATATTTCAACTTTATATTCGAATAGTATTCAACAATCCGAAACGAAATTACTGATGAAATTTTTCCGATATCTCTATTCCTTCTGGCTGTAAAATGCATTTGAAAGTACAAAGTGTAAGATTTGGTCGAAGCTATCGAAAACTGATTCCTCAGATGCTTATAATTCCAAATCCGACAAAAATCTATATAAAATCTGAACCAGTCACGCTACTAAAATCGTTCTGGTATTAAACGAAAGCTGATTAAAAGTTCTATCGATATCTCTTAAAAGAAAACATGATTTCCCTATCCAGCTGAGTGAAAACGGCATTTCCCTGAAACTGACCGGTTTTCGCTATATAAAATAAACGAATGCTATTAATCTTGCAAAAGATTTCCTTACACTTAGGAGATGATATCATAAAAACATAGTTTCCATTTTTCCAATTTTCCTCAGTGTGCGGAGCTCGCACTGAGGCTCGGGAAACAAAGCAAACAGTTTTTGTTTCACGACAATGTTGCTGAATCGACCTGAAGACTGAACTCCATTTATAAATCAGTCAGTTGCTAGATTTCATACAGTAAACATCTCTGTAATTTCGAATTTTCACAGTTTGTAATTAAAATATATTTTTTTAAAAGTGACTTTGCCTGTACGTTGATATATTTGGCGCAGTCGTGGTAGGATTATCAGAATTGTTTCGAATCGTTCGTGCAATTTCGTTTTTACGATTAACTGATTTTCGAACTGATATCAACTTGGTGCATCGCTGTTTTGACTTTCTGTTTCGGAGTGGCTTCTCAACTACCAGAACACCCAGTCTATCGCAGACCCGCACACAGCCTGCCAAGGAGCGTATCATCGAAATTTGGGACCAACATAGCCCAAATTTGCAAAGAGCAACGGCCTGGAAAAGACAAAATCGCTTAGCCAGTCGTCGACCTTATAGAAGGATAAGTACGAAACATGCACACAGTCGCTTTCATACTTTTATAAGTACAATTGTTCATGTCTTTTGACGATTTAATCAACAATCTTGAATATTTGAATTTGAATTAGCCTTCAACTGACTCACATTTACTTTTAACTCCTAGTTTTAGCCAAACCACCCATACACATACAACCAATTCTATAAATTCACCTAATAATCAATCAATAATAATGAATCAATTCAGAGCAGAATACCTTAACTGCATTCCTGAATTTGATGGTAACCCTAAGGACCTCACAAGATTCCTTTCAGTTAGCGAATCAATTTTAACTCAGTTTTACGACAATGCAAACCCCAATAACTTTCAGAATATTTTTTGGTTAATTCCATTTTTTCCAAATTGAAGGGCAATGCCAAAACGTTAGTTAACATTCAAGGTGCGAAAGAAATTTTTCTGATCAACGAGACGAAGTTTGCCTCAATAGAGATCTTGTAATGATGAGACAATCTAATAATGAAAATGCTCAAAGTTTCAACGATAGATGCCTCAATATCTTGAATTTGCTTTGTAGTTTTGTTAACGTTCATGAAACTACAGATGCCGCTAAAGAACTTAAAAGAAGTTTATACCAAAATTTAGCTCTCAAAACATTTCTATCAGGGCTTAAAGAACCTTTAGGTACTACAATTAGATGCATGAAGCCTAATTCACTCAACGAAGCATTACAGTATCTCATACAAGAAGAAAATGTACATTATTTTCAAAATTTTTCTGATAAAAACAGTACAAAATCTAACCCAACTCAAAGAATGAATCAACCTCAAAGACCTACCAATATACCTCAACAACCTATTCAAAGATATAATAATAACTTCAACTCGAACACTCCCAATAACTTTTTTCGTAAACAAATAAACTTTCCATCACAACCAGTTCAAATACAGCAAAGACCTAGAAGTCAACCACAACAATATTTTACAAATGCACAAGTATTCAAACCAAAAAATTTCAATGCATTTGAACCAAAAAATGAATCCCAACCAAGACCTACCCCAATGAGTACGTCTACTAGAAATACTCGAACTCAACCCAGTTCAGTGAATATATCATCAAGAAATCCTAATACTGCACAACAGTCATATTTCAAAATCGCGGACCAAGAAATTTTGTAAGCGAAGAATTATTCAATACTGAAACAAATGAGCTTGACCAACAAGTTGATACTGACCAACATAATCAATATATTGATACTGATCAATACATTGATAGTGACCAATATAATGAATATGACGAATTTCAAGAAATTAACCCTGAATGTCGAATTCAAATGATCACTAATGCAGAACAAACAGAAAATGAAAATGTAAATTTTCATTACTCGCCTCGGAAAAATTAAAAAACCCTCAAATAATTTCATTCAACTCGTCAAACTCTAGTGAATTGTCATATATTCTTTTTCCAGAATACAATATTAAAATTTGATCGACTCTGGTTCCACAAAGTCATTTATCCATCCCGAAATTGCTTTCAAATGTTTCCCAAACTTGATAAGAAATGACCCATTTGTTGTGTCTACAGTATTTCAGAAATCCTCACATAAATACAGTACAAGCATTCCAGCATCTAAAATATTCAATTTGCCAAAACCAATGAAAGTAAAATCCTTTCTTTTCAAATTTCACAATATTTTTGATGGTCTCATTGGCCTGAATAACTTGAAAATCTTACAAGCCAGCATAAATTTTGATAAGGGATATTTATTGACCCCATTCTCGAAAATTAAGCTTTTGTTTCATAAGACAAGCAATGAATTAAATCTGATTACGATAGCACCTAGATCCGAACAAGTTATCAAAATAAAAACGTCTATCTCTGACGGCGAAATAATTATTCCACATTATAAAATTCATAATTGCGAAATCCCGCAATGTCTCACTATCGCAAAACAAGGATATGCGCTGACAACTATTTTAAACAATAATACTAGTCCAGTTACATTAGACTTTTCCAAACCATTAAATGTTGAAACTTTTGATAATAATGAAATGCAAAACATTGATTTGAGTAATATTGATGTATCAACTGAACACACACTGGACCTTACAAAAATTAGAACAGACCCCCTTAATTCGGAAGAAAAAGCCAAAATCCTAGAAATATGTAAAGAATATTCGGATATTTTCTACCAAGAAAATACTCCCTTGACATTTACCAGCAAAATACGACACCATATATGTACGACTGATGACGTACCGGTGTACACAAAATCTTATCGATATCCTTTTATCCATAAAAAGGAGGTCGAAGCCCAAATTGAACAAATGCTTGACTCTAAAATAATTAGGCCTAGTAACTCACCATGGTCGTCACCTATATGGGTTGTTCCCAAGAAGGTTGACGCTACTGGCAAGCAGAAATGGAGAGTAGTCATCGACTATCGTAAACTTAACGAAAAGACGATTGACGATAAATACCCTCTCCCTAATATTCATGACTTACTCGATAAACTAGGAAAATGTCAGTACTTCACGACATTAGACCTAGCTAGCGGCTTCCACCAAATAGAGATGGAAGAAAAGGACATAGAGAAAACAGCTTTTAATACAGAAAACGGATATTACAAGTTCCTGAGGATGCCGTTTGGGCTGAAGAACGCATCAGCCACGTTCGAAAGGGTGAAAGATAACATCCTAAGAGACCTACAAAACGAAAAATGTCTCGCCTACCTAGACGACATCATCGTGTTCCCAACTTCACTTCAGGAGCACATGGAAAGACTACGATGTGTATTCCAGAGACTAAGAGAATCGAATTTTAAGATTCAACTCGATGAGTCTGGATTTCTGAGAAAAGAGGTGGCCTATTTAGGACACATAATTACTCCCGAAGGTGTCAACCCAATCCTGACAAAATAAATGCCATCAAAAACTTTCCATTACCCAAAACAGCAAAACAAATAAAAGCTTTCCTTGGACTGTTAGGTTACCACCGACGTTTTATTCCAAATTCTGCTAAAGTTACAAAACCATTCACCAAATGTTTGAAAAAGGGTGCCAAAATTGAGCACAATGACGAATTTTTGACTTGTTTCGAAACCTGCAAAAATCTTTAATAAACGAACCAATACTCCAGTACCCTGACTTCACAAGAACGTTTAACCTGACAACAGACGCCTCAAAGTAGCTTTGAGAGCGGTCCTTTCGCAAGGCCCTATAGGTAAAGATCTACCGGTGGCTTTCGCGTCACGAATCCTCAACGATTCTGAACAGAAATATTCAGTAATCGAAAAGGAATTGTTAGCCATCGTATGGGCAACAAAATACTTCAGACCATACCTGTACGGACGAAAATTTAATATTATCACTGATCACAAACCACTTCAGTGGTTATTTTCATTGAAAGATCCACATTCAAAATTGACGAGGTGGAGAATCAAGCTCGAAGAATACCAATTTTCGATAATTTATAAGAAGGGGAAATTGAATACAAACGCGAACGCATTTTCCCGTGTAGAAATTCATACAAAGGAAACCAGATCATTTTGGGATGACCTAGATGAAACAATAGTTGAATCCTCACGTCTGGGCAACCCAACCACTTCCTTCGGAATACAACCTGTACCAATAAGTCAAACAGACCAAAGTTTGAACACTCCTATATATCAACCGTCCAATGACATTCTAACGATTGGTGAACCTGTACGGGACTCAGACGATTTTTCCATGATTGTCAATATTGGTAATGACCACAATGACACAGCGAATACTGTAAACGACTACCCTATCAAAAATAACCAACCACCTATCATTAACGACCGACCATCTATCGAAAATAATCAATCAGTTACCGAAAATACTCGATCAATAACTGAAAACAACAATGAAATACCTCCTGTCAACCAAGATGACGACAACCATACCATCCACTCTAACGCTGATCAACATCCTCTTATAAACATTCCAATTGTAGATTACGCTGCCAATTACGGGCAAAATCAAATTGTTATAACATCAGTTCTACATTCACCTGCAAAAACTAAAATAATAATTTTATTCGAAAAGAAAAAACGCATACTAGTTCAGCTTTCAAAAAATAATTTTGAAAAGGACGTTATAGATTTCATTAAAGAATATATTAGTCCTGATATTCAATACCACTTGTATTTTGAGAATGCTGAAATATACGAACCATTTCAGTTATTCTACAAACATACTTTAAAAATTCATTTATCAAGTTTAAAGAATGTTCAAAGAAGCTGATAGATATTACGAGGAAAAATGATATTAAGGAAACCATTAAAAACTATCACGAAGGTAAATCTAATCATCGTGGTATAGATGAAACCCTACAAAGAATCAAAGAAAAGTACTATTGGCCAAATATCAAAAGTTCCATACAAAATTTCATAAATGAATGTGAACTATGTCAACAATGCAAATACGACAGAAACCCTGTCAAAATGCAAATGAATGTTACTCCAACAGCCGCAAAACCATTTGAAATTGTACATAGAGACGTATTTACTTTCGAAAAATCAAAATTTTTAACCATGATAGATAGCTTTTCTAAATACGCCCAATCTTATATCCTGAACGCAACGACAGGTACAGAAATCGCTAACAACTTAATAAGTTATTTTTCTCACCATGGCGTACCTAAACAAATTATTCTAGACAATGGAACCGAATTTGAAAATTCCGTAATCACTGAACTTTTAGGACTTCATAAAATCAAAGTCCACTTGTGTTCCCCGAATCACCCCCAGTCAAATGGAATTATTGAACGATTTCATTCAACCATTATCGAACATCTCCGACTACTTAATACAAAAGGGTTTTCAAAAACACCTATTAAAATGAAAATGATTTACGCGATCCTAGCTTATAATCATTCAATTCATTCCGCTACCAAACTCAAACCAATTGATATCATAAATGGACATATAACCTCCAATGAACCATTCGATATTAAACTAGATCAAATCTTATTGAATGACTATATATCGCAACACAGAGAACGAGCAAAATTGTTATACTCTCAAATTAATGCTAGTTTAGTTGAAAAGAAACAACAAATTACTGAGAAAATTAATAAAAAATAGAGACGACCCGGCAATATTTAAAACTAAACAGAAAGTTTACACCAAAAAACATCTGAGACAAAAGAACGCGAATAAATTCTTGAAACCCGAGGAAATTAAAACGACTAACAAACGCAGAAAAGTGATATCCACCGCGAAACATGCAAAGGTACACATGGACAATGTAAAACGTCCACTTAGACGACTTTATTCACTCGACAACTAACACTTGCTTATTATTGCAGATTACCCGGAATCTTAGCGACACCAGATAAGATAACGTTCAAAAACCTTAAAAACAATCCTGGGTTAATTCCGGTCAAACTTGGAACTGCAAAGGTCAGAGAATATTATCATTTTATCATACACTACTATGAATTGAATCCCATCATATCAGAAATCAATAGACTTAAAATGAAATCTGAAAATCTTGTGAATTCGATATCGAAAAATTCAGAATATGAAAAAGATACGTCCAACTACTTAAAAATATTAAAATTTATGGAGACCAATGTCGAAAATAAACTGATAGAACTAATGCCTCATCCGATGAGAAATAAAAGAGGAATAATCAATGGGTTAGGATCGATTTTCAAAGCAACTAGTGGCAATTTAGATGCAAGCGATGGCGAACGCTATGAGAAACTTATTCAAGAACTAAAGCAAAATCAAGATAAATTGTCATCGAACATAATAAGGCAAAATTCTCTCGCTGTCTCTCTAATTGATAAATTTAACAACACTATTCAGCAAATAAATCATAACGAGAAATTGATTGAAATGAAAATCAATCAAATCCCTGAAATAGTCAAAAATAAAGTTTATCGAGAAAATTCAGATTTCATTAAAGACATAATAAATCAACTAATTAATATGTTCGACATTATCAACTCTATTCTACAAGACATTGAAAACTCAATATCTTCTGCAAAAATCGGAATGATGCATCCAAGTATCATGAAAACCAAAGACCTTTTACGGGAAATAACTGATGTTCAAAACAGACTGAAGAAAAATCAACTACCAGTTGAAATCAGACTTGAGAATATTATGGTGATTGAAAAATTGATAAAGGTAGATTGTGATCTACTAAATAACAAAATAACATACATCCTTCGCATACCTATAACACACCCTATAGAACTGAACCTCCACCATCTTTACTCAATCCCTATATCAAATGAGAGTCATTTTAAGGCAATAATTCTAGAAAATAAGTACCTTTTGAAAAACGAATTGTACTACTCATTTATGGGCGACCCTTGTATGAAAGTACTTCCACTATTCTACATCTGTGACCCGGTCGAATTATTGGAAATTGGAGCCAAAAATTCCTGCCAAATCCAACTGATGAACATTGAGGACCATGCCATATGCCAAAAGATGCGATTGGAAATCAATCAACCAATATTCAAACGATTGGAAGAGTCAAACCAATGGATTGGACTCTTACCTACCGAAGAAACAGTTAGACTAAAATAATGTCACCAGCAAGAAGAAGCCATCAAAGTCAAAGGTTCATACCTAGTCGACATCCCAAATACTTGCCAGATATCGACAAATCATGAAGTTATCATCAATTATCAGCAGATCAATACCCAAAGCCAACCCATCCTGTTTCCCGACTCAGATATACAAGAAATTTCAAGAGAGAAGTTTAACTTGAGCTTTCACCTGAACAATGTAAACTTGGATGAGCTGCATGAAATCAGAACAGGGTTCATAGAAAACCGCCCTCTATAAGCTATACACCCAGTGCTTGGACAATTATAGTTTAAGGGATTCTAGCAGTTCTACTAGCGTATGCCATATACAAGAAGATTAGAGACATCAATCCGCCTTCCAGAAGAATCCATAGAGTTGCAGAATCTTCAACTTCCTCAGTATTCCTCCGAAGTTGAATCTGTGAGAGGAGGAACTACATCGTACCAGCAGTAAGAGCTTATCCAGCATCGCTGACGCCATTTTATGCTGATGTTGTCCTCCAAAGTGGTTTGGGTTTGGAGGACAGGTGGGGTGCTCGTAGTCCAGCCGGGTGCGCTGGACGTCACCTTCCCACACTCCAAGTACCTCGGCATTGGCGGAGGCGTGCATAGCTACACCGACCCCGCCGGTTACCTTGGTCACCGTTTCTTCTCGCCGAGACGGCCGGCAGGCCTCCCAGACCTGAGTCCCAGGGATTTCGGGAATCAGCTTCTGTCTGAGCTCGACAGGAGGCTGTTTCGATGCTCCGACTAGTTCGTTGAATGCCTCTATTTGTTTGAGCAACCTCGCCCGCCATGAAGGCATCCCCAAGGCCCAGCTGCCTTCAGGATGCCCCCCTGGCATTCCACCTCCCCCTAGCACTTCCGCTAGGGCCTCAGTTGCACCTTCACGAGAGATGTAAGGCGCTCCTGTGCGCCGAACATCTCCCTCCCAGGAACCACTAAGGGTTTGGACCTGGGGGCGTCGCGACGCCTGGCGTCGGACGACCTGTCCTGCTCCTCCGTTTCCGCGTTTTACGCCCGCCGGCGACCCGTCGAAGACACATCCCACGTCGGAGTAACCATCCTCCTGGTACTCGTCTCTGAAAATGTTCTCTTCACTCCTCCTTCACTTCTCCTGGTTTCGGGAAGCCTTTCCGTTTCTTGTGAGAAATGCACAATTTCACTCTTGTTGAACGTTTCTACATCATTTGTAACAATTTGTGATGAGTATCTCAAAACTGAAGGAAGTTGATGGATATTTCTGTTTTCTGATTCATGAATTATGGGAAGAATTGAAGAATACCTGTGAATTATGTGATAAATGTATGTTATATTTATGAGTTTCTACAATTGTTGAGATGAATTCGAGACGAGTAACAGAGAATTGGAAAAAAATTGGGAAATTTTGTTATATTGAGTTTGTGTTATACGGTGAATGATTTTGCTAATCTTGTGAGAAATGCTCAATTTCACCCGTGTTGAACGTTTCTACATCATTTGTAACAATTTGTGATGAGTATCTCAAAACTGAAGGAAGTTGGTGGAAATTCCTTAATTTTTGGTTCAAAGCGTGAATTATTGGAAGAATTGAGGAAGTTGTGTGAAACATGTGAGGTATGCGTATTATATTTATGAGTTTCTATCATAATTGAAATGAATTCGAGACGAGTAACTGAGAATTGAAAAAAAAATATGAAATTTTGTTTTATTGAGTTTGGCGAATGATTTCGTTAATCTTGTGAGAAATGCACAATTTCTCTATTGTTGAACGTTTCTACAACATTTGTAACAATTTGTGATGAATATCTCAAAACTGAAGGAAGTTGATGGATATTTCTGTTTTCTGATTCATGAATTATGGGGAGAATTGAAGAATACCTGTGAATTTTTTTTGCCAAAATAATAGTATATTTATGACATTAAAAATAAAATAAATACAACAATAAAAATTAATTGGCGCTCCGGGGCGACTTCATTGATTCCAGTGGCGCATTTGCTTTTTCAGTTTATATTTGTGAGTTTCTACAATTGTTGAAATGAATTCGAGACGAGCAGCCGAGAATTGAAAGAAATTTTGGAAATTTTGTTTTATTGAGTTTGTGTTATTCGGTGAATGATTCTGAGAAATGCACAATTTCACTCGTGTTGAACATTTCTACGTCATTTGTAACAATTTGTGATGAGTTTCTCAAAACTGAAATGAGTTGGTGGATATTTTTGTTTTCTGATTCATGAATTATTGGAAGAATTGAAGAATACCTGTGAATTATGTGAGAAATGTTAGTTATATTCATGAGTTTCCACAATTGTTGAAATGAATTCGAGACGAGTAACAGAGAATTGAAAAAAATTTTGGAAATTTTGTTTTATTGGATTTGTGTTATTCGGTGAATGATTTTGTTAATCTTGTGAGAAATGCACAATTCCACTCTTCCTCAATATTTCTACATTATTTTTAACAATTTGAGATGATTGTCTCATGACTGAAGGAAGTTGATGGATATTTCTGTTTTCTGATTCATGAATTATGGCAAGAATAGGAGAATTATTGTGAATTATGTGAGAAATGTGTGTTATATCCATGATGTTCTACAATTGTTGAGATGAATTCGAGACGAGTAACAGAGAATTGGAAAATTTGAAAAATTTTGTTTTATTGACTTTGTGTTAAACGGTGAATGATTTTGCTAATCTTTTGAGAAATGCACAATTTCACTCTTGTTGAACGTTTCTACATCGTTTGTAACAATTTGTGATGAGTAACTCAAAACTGAAGGAAGTTGATGGATATTTCTGTTTTCTGATTGAATTGAAGAATTATTGTGAATTATGTGAGAAATGTGTGTTATATTTATGAGTTTCTACAATTGTTGGAATGAATTCGAGACGAGTAACTGAGAATTGAAAAAAAAATTGAAATTTTGTGTAATTGAGTTTGGCGAATGATTTTGTTAATCTTGTGAGAAATGCACAATTTCACTCTTGTTGAACGTTTCTATATCTTTTGTAACAATTTGTGATGAATATCTCAAAACTGAAGGGAGTTGATGGATATTTCTGTTTTCTGATTCATGAATTATGGGGAGAATTGAAGAATACCTGTGAATTATGTGAGTTTATATTTATGAATTTCTACAATTGTTGAAATGAATTCGAGACGAGCAGCAGAGAATTGAAAAAAATTTTGGAAATTTTGTTTTATTGAGTTTGTGTTATTCGGTGAATGATTTTGTTAATCTTGTGAGAAATGCACAATTTCACTCGTGTTGAACATTTCTACATCATTTGTAACAATTTGTGATGAGTATCTCAAAACTGAAGGAAGTTGATGGATATTTCTGTTTTCTGATTCATGAATTATGGGAAGAATTGAAGAATACCTGTGAATTATGTGAGAAATGTATGTTATATTTATGAGTTTCTACAATTGTTGAAATGAATTCGAGACGAGTAACAGAGAATTGAAAATAATTTTGGAAATTTTGTTTTATTGAGTTTGTGTTATTCGGTGAATGATTTTGTTAATCTCGTGAGAAATGCACAATTTCACTCGTGTTGAACGTTTCCACATCATTTGTAACAATTTGTGATGAGTATCTCCAACTGGAGGAAGTTGATGGATATTTCTGTTTTTCTGATTCATGAATTATGGAAGAATTGAAGAATACCTGTGAATGATGTGAGAAATGTGTGTTATATTTATGAGTTTCTACAATTTTGAAATGAAGTCGAGACGAGTAACAGAGAATTGAAAAAAAAATTGGAAATTTTGTTTTATTGAGTTTGTGTTATTAGTAGATGTTTACAGCTGATTCTCGGCCTCCCCCCACCACTATGACGTATTAATTGCTTATTTTTGTTGGTTTAGTGAAATCAAGGTGATGTGATCTTGAAGTGTCTGGTGCATGGACCATTCAGAATTTTTTCGAGATTTTGTGTGTGTTTGTGTGACGTAATGACGTAATTGCATTAGGCTGTTGGGGCATATTTCAAAGATCATCCAAGTAATGAATGTTCCATCAGTGTGAGTCCACCAAGCGGTGTGACGTCACAGCAGGCAAGGTACAGGGTTTATCATGTGCATGTCTGTATACGAACATACGTCTGCATACTCCAAAGATCCTCCAAGTAATGAATGTTCCATCTGTGTGAGCCCACCAAGTTAGTGGTGTGACAGCTGCAACCGTTCAGCAGTAGGAGAGCGAGATGTGCACTCCACGGCGTATGGCTGAGTCATGCATATTCATCGGTATGTCCTCACCTCTGTCTCGACATCTGTCCCGTACGCAACGCGCAACGCTGTCTGTTCATATCGGCATCCGTTGATGTCTTCAACTTAGAGATTGAGTTGGTGCATGTAACTGAGAGGTGGGGATGGCTATGTCATCTTGACGGATACGATCAGAGTGTATTTAAGAAGCAGACCAGTGTAGGTTATGTTAGTTTACATCAAGTGAGTTAGTGAGAACGTATCATAGAAAATGTATTCCTGTGATTGTGGTAAATATCACTCGTAGTGATAATCTTCGTCGGCATCAGCTCCAGAGTTGCCAAGGTGGGCCTGCAGTGAAACGGGTGAGAGTGGATAATGCAACACCTTTGTATACCTGCAATTGTTGTAATGTGACAATTCCTATGACCCAGTGAATTCTCACCGAAGAACCATGAGTCATAAAAATAATGCATGTGTTCAATTGTCTGACGGTGTTCAAATTATAACGAATGCATTCAATTGCCGCATTGCTACATACAGGGTAGAGAGTTCGATTGTAGCCACTGACTACATATCATTTTTCATTGAGATTAGACAGAAGGTCGTTGAATTACTGGAATCGGCCATCAGGATCCATAAAAGCATCAAGGTGAATATGGAAGTTTTTGGGAATTATATTCTTCAGACTCAAGATATGAGGGACACGAAGTCATTTAATTCCCAAAATAAAATAGTGGACCAATCTTCCGATTTGAATGACGTTTTTGATGGATTCCGCGATGTAATTGTGGCTCAAACGACTGAATTCCAGGAACGTGACTCAGGTATTTATTTTTTAGAAATTTCAATAAGATTGAATAGTAATATATTTTTTTTATAATTCAGGTTGAACTTGTGAGAAAATATTGTTTCTCGAGGTCAACATTATTAAATACAGTCCACTGGAAGGACGTTCATATGTGAAGCTGCCTCGAAGTATTCAATGGAAGAAAGCTGTTGTGAATGTTCGTAATGAAGATCAATATTGTTTTGTTTGGGCTATAACATCAGCATTATATCCTACAGATAGTCGAGTGTCCGAACTTACGTCATATCCACATTTTTCCACTGTTTTAGATGTCACAGGTATGGATTTTCCGGTTAAAGTTAATAATAAGGGTATTGAAAGATTCGAAGATAGGAATGATATTTCAATTAATGTTAACGGTTTAGAGAGTACATTTGAGAAGGGTGAAATAAAGTATGAAATGATTGGTCAATTACGATACTCACAGAGAAGACTCCGGAGATATGTCAATTTGTTGCTCATAACTGATGACTCCGGTAATGGTCACTATTGTTGGATCAAAGATCTTTCAAGATTAGTTTCTAATCAACTAGCAGCTCATAGACAGAAAAAATATTTTTGTGACGGATGTTTGATATATTTTTTTGATGAGAGATTGCTTTTACGTCATAATATGTATGATTGTAATCACATCAGTACCACAACACCAACTACTAATTTAAAGATCAATAAATATGGTAGAATGCTTGCGGCAAATAAACTAATGTTTGAAAACTTTGAGAGACAAATGAGGGTGCCATTTGTAGTGTATGCTGATTTCGAATCAGTGCTTAAACCGATTCATGTGAATGAGCAAAATCCTGAAAGTTCATACACGATTAAAACATTTAAACATGCCCCATATTCATTTGCTTATTCGATAAAGTGTTCATATAATGATTATTTGTCAAAATTTGTTACATATAGGGGTGTAGATGCTGCTCAGAAATTTGTGAGTAGCATTGAAGATGATTTGAAAGAGATACATGAAAATCATCTCAGATACCCTGAACCAATGGATACACAAACTGTCGAAGAAGAAGAACAGTTTGCTGCAGCCAGAACTTGTGGTATATGTAATAAAGCATTTATTGATGGTGAAGTCAAAGTTAGAGATCATTGTCATGTCACAGGAAAGAAAAGATCACATGCCGCTCACTCGAAATGTAATTTAAATTTCAAAATACCAAACTTCATACCTATCATTTTTCATAATTTAAGTGGTTATGATTGCCATTTATTCATAAAAGAATTGTATAGGAATAAAGGGAAAGTTGATGTTATCCCGCAAACTAAAGAGAAATATATATCTTTCACGAAGCATCTCTTTACACACAGCTATACCGATAAAGATGGTGTGGTTAGGAAGAATTATCTCAAAATGAGATTTATCGATAGTTATAAATTTATGACTAATTCGTTGGAGAAGTTGGGTGCAAACTTGACCTCCGATCAATGTTTGGAGATGCACAAACATTTCCCAAAAATTGAGAAATTTAATTTGATGAGACAGAAAGGTGTATTTCCATATAGTTTTGTTGATGACATCGACAAATTGAATTATCCATTACTTCCGACAAAAAATCAGTTTTATAACACACTCAATTGTGAACATATATCGAAAACTGATTATGATAGGGCTAGAAATGTTTGGAATTTATTCGAGTGTCAGAATTTGGGGGAATACTCTGATTTGTATTTGAAGTCGGATGTATTGCAACTATGTGATATTTTTGAAAACTTCCGCACCACAAGTTTAGAGATATATAACTTAGATCCGGCACAATATTACACTGCACCTGGATTATCATGGGATGCCATGTTGAAGTTCACTAATGTTGAATTGGAATTACTAACTGACATCGATATGATTCACTTTTTTCAAAAAGGTATACGAGGTGGAATTAGTCAATGTAGCGAGAGGAAACATATAGCAAATAATAGATTTTTACCGAATTATAATCCCAATGAACCTTCCACATTCATTACATATTTAGGTGCAACAAATCTATACGGCCACAGTATGTCACAACCTCTACCAACAAGTGAATTTACATGGTTGACACCAAATGAAATTCTTATTCTTGATGTAATGGATGTGAGTACTGATAGTCCGTATGGGTATGTGTTTGAAGTGGACATTCATTATCCACGAAAGTTGCATGATAAACATTCTGATCTTCCATTTTTAGTCGAAAAAATAATACCACCTCGTACACAATCGAAAATTCCCAAATTGATTCCAAATTTGAATGATAAAAAAAATATATTGTTCATTATAAGAATCTACAGAAAGCTATCAAAAATGGATTGATTGTAATGAATATACATAGAGTATTGAAATTCAAACAATCATGCTGGATGAAACCCTATATAGATCATAATACTGAAATGCGTAATAGGTCTAACAACAAATCTGTTAAAGATTTCTATAAACTAATGAATAATGCGGTATATGGAAAGACACTGGAGAATGTAGATAATCGAATTGATGTTAGACTCGTTACACATTGGGAAAATATAAAGAAAAATATGGGTGCCAGCACTCTCATAGCCAAACCAAATTTCAAAAATTGTTCAATTTTCACTGATAATTTCGTTGCCAATCAATTGGGTAGAGTTAAGGTTCATTACGATAAACCATTATATTTGGGATTTTCCATATTAGAATTATATAAAACAGTCATGTATGACTTTTTCTATGGATGCATCAAACAACACTTTGATGAAAATGTCTCTTTACTTTACACAGATACCGACTCGCTCATTCTTAAAGTAAACACAGAAAATTTTTATGAATTCATAAAAACTAACATAAGTAGATTTGATACATCCAATTACAATATAGTTAATCAATTCAATATTCCAGTAACAAGTTCAGTCTTGGGTAACTTCAAAGATGAATTTCCAAATGATCCAATCATGAGTTTTTATGGTAAAGGTGCTAAAGCATATTATGTGAAATCTGTTGACGGTGAATTTAAGAAAGCCAAAGGGGTTAAACGATCGGTAATAAAGAATGAATTGACATGCGAAGATTATCAAAAAATCGTCGAACAAGTTGGTATGATATTCAGAGAGATGAATTCATTTAGAAGCGTGTTGCATGATATGAATACTGAATTGAAAAATAAAGTTACATTATCATACCACGACGATAAATGATTTATCATTCCGAATACTACCCACACTCTTCCTTGGTGTCATAATGATATTGAATTTTATGAAAACGATCCAAATGAGAACATTCGTTGGATAAGTAATATTATTCAACAATCACAATCTCAGGAGACTCCATTGGATCAATTGATTAATTTATTATCTGCCGAGATCAATGATTGAAATATCATTCAATATCTTCAAAACCGGAAAATTCAATATTGATATTTATGTAGCCATTTATAATTAATAATAAATGACAGAAGTAATGTAATATTAATGTATTATGTATGTATGTATATGTATTACTGTAATGAATATAAAATGATTAAAATTTTATTTGTATTATTTCTATTTCCCTAATCAATTACTGCAATATATAGTATAATGTAAATTAAGGAATATCAGTTTGAAAAGAATCATCGTGGGTGCACAATGTCTAAAACAATCGATAAATTTGGCAGAAAAAGAAAATGGGGTGGTAATGTCATCCGAGGTCCACCCGGCAATGGATTTAAATTAACAAAAGATGGTCATTATGACATGCAAAGAAAAATATTGAAAAATACAAGCGAACCAATTGACAAGAGTGATTGTGTAACTGTATCATTCTTGAGTGG
>NW_027412646.1:0-12500 GCF_025532065.1 Leptinotarsa decemlineata
TCGAGCTTTCCGTGAATGATGCTCTTCGAGCGGCCACCTCCAGGAAGAGTGTCCGCTGAGGAGCTATAATGAGTTTTCCCCCCCGTATCAAAGCCTTGATACGGGAGAGAAATCGTCTGAGAAGGCTCTATCAGCGAACCCTTTTCCCAGGGATAAAACTGCGGCAAACAGTTGGCCAATCAAGTCAAGCAGGCCACCATTGATCATCGAAACGAAAGGTGGGAAGAGCTGTTTGGAATCCTTTGAACCTGGGAGTGACGAGCTTTGGCGAGTCACTCGCAGGCTTAAGGGGAAGAAGACTGCTCTCTCACCCATTCACGGAGAGCGCGGAGTGTGCTACTCCCCCGCCGACAAAGCGTTAGCCTTTGCTGACACGATGGAACGTCAGTTTCAGCTTAACGTTGATGATGATGACGACATTGATCGTGATATGCTGTTGGAAGACCGGGTTCACCGACTCCTCAGGGAGGATGACGATGACGACATCCGTCCAGCTTCTGTGGAAGAGCTGAAGGATATATTAAAGCCGCAAAGGCTAAGAAAGCACCGGGAGCTGATTCAATAACTAACAAGTTGTTGAAGAAGCTCCGGACAACTGCGTTGAGTGCTTACTGAATATAATTAACATTCGCTGTCCCTCAGATACTTCCCCAGCAGATGGAAGCATGCGGTCGTTGTCATGATCCAAAAACAGGGTCAGAACCCCTGTTCCCACAGAACTATCGTCCGATAAGTCTACTCTCTTCGGCGGCTAAGCTGGCTGAAAGAGTTGTTCTCCAAAGGCTCAACGAAGAAGTTGAGGACCGAAATGTTCTGCCTGATGAGCAGTTCGGCTTTAGGAGGGACCACTCCACTGAGTTACAGGCTCTAAGTTGGTCGAAAACACAATCAGCGAATTGAACACAATAAAAAAGTGCATATCGTCCTATTAGATATCTCGAAGGCCTTCGACCGAGTTTGGCACGAAGGTCTTCTGCATAAGCTAAACACATTCGACCTACCTCGGGCCTGATCCGGTGGATCGGGTCTTTCCTGAAAGGTAGGACATTTCAGGTTAGAGTAGAGGATCTCTGTCTGATAACAGAGAGATCCTTGCTGGAGTGCCACAGTGGGCCGTGCTCTCTCCGACGTTATACTCACATCTACACCAGTGACCTTCCGAGGCACGAGCGTGTGAAAATATCTCTTTACGCTGATGACACGGCTCTCCTCTCGTCTTCCATGGGTCGGGAGCTCGGTGTCGTCTATATGCACGTGCATTGGACGACCTCGAGCGCTGGTACCTTGACTGGAAGATTCGAGTGAACCCGGATAAGACTCAGGCAATAACCATGGGAAGATTAAATCTTCTCCGGCCAGGAAAGTGAGAATCTCTGGAAGGGAGATTGACTGGCTAAGCGCGGGTAAGTAACCTCGGCCTTCTGATAGACCGTAGACTCACTTGGAACCCGCACATAATGTCCGTCAAATCTAAGATCGAGGGTCGGATAGCACGTCTGTACCCTCTGATAAATAGAAAATCAAAAATGAGTCTAAAAAACAAAATTACCATCTACAATACGATGTTCAAGTCTGTCAATCATGTATGCTTCAGGCGTATGGGGACAAGCGGCTCCGACCAATATTTCCATTTTGGAAACATTACAAAACAAGCTAATGAGGATGATTGTGAATGCTCCTTGTTCGTGCGGAACGATGCCATCCGCAGAGATTGCAGCTACCTTCCATTCGGCAGTCCATTCAGTCGAGAAATCAAAGAGTTTTTTGATAACGCAGAAACTCATGAAAACCTATTAGTCAGGGAAGCTATGGATTACGCTATAGACGCCCCTCTCGATATAGAAGCCCCGACACTCTGTCGTATGAGGCCCCTATATCCTCCGATGAAGATGAACAACGTTTTCATCCAATTCACCCCATCCAGCAGGGGTACATCGTGAAGGGCGGTACTGATGTCTGAGGACATTCTTGCCGCCATACCAACAACATCCATTCAGTTATGACCCGTTTGTCCTTCTGACAAACATCAGTTAAAGGGTAAGGGAGCAGTCTCCAATCCTGAACGAACCAAGATGATCGGCAGGCGTCTTTTACATTGAGTCGAAAGCAAACCTGCACGATAGTACTTGTTTGTTTGATATTGACGAAATTAAATTTTCAGAATGCCACCCAAAGCTAGTGGAAAGGCTGCGAAGAAGCCGGAAAGGCCCAAAAGAATATATCGAAGACCGATAAGAAAAAGAAGAGGAGGAGGAAGGAAAGTTACGCAATTTATATCTACAAAGTATTGAAACAAGTCCATCCCGATACCGGAATATCCAGTAAAGCGATGATCATCATGAACAGTTTCGTAAATGATATATTTGAGCGTATCGCAGCGGAAGCCTCCCGTCTTTGCTCATTATAACAAGCGATCGACTATTACGAGCAGAGAAATTCAGACTGCAGTACGTCTGTTACTTCCTGGTGAATGGCGAAGCACGCCGTCAGCGAAGGCACCAAAGCAGTTACGAAATATACCAGTTCGAAATAATTTACTTATTCCGGTCTACGATATACATTCTTAAAAAAAAACGGTTCTTTTCAGAACCACAAAATATTTATGAAAGAATTCTTACAATATCGTTTCGACGCTGAATGATAATTTATTTTTGCTAGGGCGCTAGGTCTCACTCGGTTGGGTTGCCTTGTTATCAGTACATTGTTACCTCCTTTCGTGAAACGCGCGATGATAATAAATAATTTTGCCACCTATATTTAGATGGTGCTTACCTACCTATCAACCTAAAAAGTTAACGTTCGTTACTGTTATACTAGTCATGTACTCTATTACTTATGTTATTTTTTAACGTGTTTTTTATTTACGTGCTAATATGTTGTCTAAAAACGTTTATGATTAGCATTTCTGATTTCGACTATAACATTGACGATTTATATATTTCGGGTGGGGGTGGGTGTGTATTACTCCGTTATAGATAGAGCTCACAGTATCGTCGTTCGTTCGTTCGTTCGTTCGTGTTGTAGTATCGACCTTTTTATTGAAAGTATATTACGATGATTATATCTTATCGAATATAACATTAATAACGTTCGTTATTATTCGAATGCCGTTTTCATCGAACACTTTTATAGGGATAATTTTTGAAAATGTTGATGCTATTAGAAGCGTCGGTTCTTGGTTATAGTCGTGTATGAAGGTAGACACGAGGTCTCTTCGATGCCCCTATTCACTCGTGTATTTATCGAGTATTATCGGCTAATGTATCATGTTTCTATAGACAGTCGCGCCTATGATATTTATTCGAAGGTTCCTTCCAGATCATCGATTACGAGTATTTTCGGAAAGGAATTGTCTGGAGTTACGTCAAAATCATCAATACTTCATATTTCATTGTAATTTACTGTGAGTTGTCGAGGTTTAATATTAGCTTTTTCTTATCAGAAAATATTTTCGGAATACGTAGAATCTATCCACGTTATTGTGCTAGTCGAAGTCTAAATAGGAAACCGGCATTGATTTCGTAAAGAAGTTGATGCGAACATTTCGACAGCAGAATGGAAGCCGTCAATATCGTGTCTAACGAGAATGTCGAGCGTTCAGTCTCCCGTCCGCCTGTGCTTCGACCCAGAATATTTAAACAAACGGAACACCAGAGGACTACATCAAAATTTCAAATTTAAATTCGATTGCTGAACCTCATTGAGTGCAGACGTGTCTGAGCGATTAAGTGTTTTCTCCAATTTATTTAGTGAATGTGGCAGCCGTGCGGCGGTGTGTTATTTCTTGCTATAAATAGCGCGTTCGTTTTGTGCGTGAGCAGACGACCACACTTTTGGTGAGTACGTTCAAAGATATCATTTCCGTTGCGTTCTTGGTGCTCATACTTGTTTCTGAGTGTCCGAAAACAAAGCTTTGAATTACGGCAGTATGGAGGAACTGCTTTGTAGCCTGGCAGGGAAGGAGAAGGGCGAAATTATTGGCTTTATAAGCCAATTAATTTCAGCCCTTGGCCTGTCCCAGTCAGACCTGCTTGGCAGAGCTTCGCCAGGCCCTGGGGACGACTGTCAGTCTACGACAGGTCGTAAACAGGGAGTGGCTAAGGCCCCGACTGGCCGTGGAAAGCTAACTCGGACCGAGACTACAGCGACAGCGACAGTGTAGCCTCCTTCTCCTCATCAGTCTCGAAAAAGAGACGCTTCAATGATGGATTTCCTCCTCTTCCATCAGTGTCAAGACGCCGTATCGACGAATGGATACGGCACGAAAAAACCGAAGTCAAACAAGTACTATCCAAAAAAGAAAAGAAGCTCAAAAAAAGAGCAATGTTACAAAATGTTCAGGCAGAGGCTCGGAATTACTATTCCGAGTCCGAGACCTCATCACGTCAAGCGGCCCAAAATCAGGCCAAAGAGAAGGCCGCACCTAGCGAAAGCGCTAAAAGCGGCCCCAACGAACCTGAAATCGTTGAAAATGTTGTCGAGATGGAAGATCTCGACGCAAATGCAAACGAGGGTGCTTCTACTACGGGAAGCACCGTCAAATCAGTTCATGGCGAGGAGCCCACCCCCCCTACCCCTCTGAAGCAAGACATCCCGTCTACGGCTTCAAAGGCTAAAATTCCACCTATTGTTGTCCGACAGAAGGACAAATGGGTACCACTGTTGAAACTGACGACTAGAGAGAACATCAAGTTCTCGAAAGCCGTCAATTTACATGACGGGATAAAAGTTCAGCCGGAGTCTCCTGACGACTATCGGCGGCTGGCAAGGCTTTTGGTGAGGGAAAAAATCCCTCACCATACTTACTCGCTCCCCGAAGAGCGGCAACTACGTGCCGTCATCAGGGGAGTGCCAGAGCACCTGGCAACTTCCGATGTGCGTGAGGAGCTTGAATCAAAAGGCTTTGACCTCACCAGCGTCACGCGCATGAAGCGCGCTGGCAAACCTATGCCTCTGGTCCTCGTCTTGCTAGACAGGGATCAGAAGCATATTTTTGAGGTCAAAGACCTCTTGTGCGTGAAGGTTCAGGTCGAACCCCAACACGCGAAAACTTCGGTGGGTCAATGCCACCGTTGTCAACGCTTTGGACACTGCCAACGCAACTGCTTGGCAGTGCCCATCTGCGTTAAATGCGCTGGCAGGCACTTAACCAGTGCCTGCAAAAAGACCAAGGCTGACCCCCCGAAGTGCAATAATTGCAAGGGGGCTCACACAGCCAATTACCGTGGCTGCCCCGCGTACCCAAAGGTACAAAAGAAGGGGCAGACCACAACAAGGAAACCAGCCTCCTCAGGGAGACCTGCGGGGTCTGGACGCGTCCAGGAGGGGGTCAGCTTTGCAAAAGCTGCATCTAAGGGCGCAAGTACTGCAAGTACTTCTGCAAAGCCCACCTCCCCTCGACCTGAACCCTCACCTCAGACTCAGGGGGTTTCAGACATCTGTGCCGCACTGGACCAGATGAAAAAGTTATTCGTCAAATTCCCCGTGTTACAGACAATGTTCACGGTGAATACAAGCGTGATGACCGGAACTGCCAATGTCTAGACAACCAACGTTGCCTAGATCTCTGAAGATAGTTTTTTGGAATGCCAATGGCATTCGAACAAAGAAGCTGGACTTCGAAAACTTCCTCATTGAAAACAACATAGATGTGGCTCTAGTCCAAGAGACACATCTAAGGAACGAATCCATTGTCATTCCAAATTACAGATTCTTTCACAGAGAACGTGTTGGACGTGCTGGAGGGGGAGTCGGCATTTTTGCCAAGCGATCCCTGCAGTGTGTCCAATACGGCATTGACAGTGCTCGGTTGCACGGTACTGAGGCCGTGGGGGTCGAAATTCAACTGAGAAGGGGTTGTCACAGAATAATCTCGGTTTACAACCCTCCGAACATTCGTCTACTCCCAGAATCTCTGGATGAACTGCTGATGGGAAGCAACATTCCGACAATTGCTGCTGGCGACTTCAATGCCAAGCACAGACCTTGGAGCAGAGCCACAAATCGAAACGGCCAAGCGCTCCATGCGCATGTTGACAGACATGAATATCTCGTGCTGGGACCAGATGAGCCTACGTACTATCGCGGGCAGACTAGGCCTGACGTACTAGACATCGCGCTTCTCAGAAACGTCACTCTGACCAGTGAAATTTACGTTCTGTCGGAACTGGATTCTGATCATAATCCAGTAATCCTGGTACTGGGCGATGATCTTCCTCCCCCTGAGTATCGCGTGAGATCTAAGACGGACTGGGATGTCTTCACAGCCCAGCTCGAAGAGATGCGCGCCCCTCCTGAGGTACTCGACTCTCCCGACGAACTCGACGCGGCAGTTGAGCGTTTCGAGCTTTCCGTGAATGATGCGTTTCGAGCGGCCACCTCCAGGGAGGAGTGTCCGCTGAAGAGCTACAACGAGTTTCCCCCTCGTATCAAAGCCTTGATACGAGAGAGAAACCGCCTGAGAAGGCTCTACCAGCGAACCCTTTTCCCAGGGGACAAAACAGCGGCGAACAGGATGGCCAATCGTGTCAAACAGGCCATCAATGAACACCGAAACGAAAGGTGGGAAGAGCTCTTGGAATCCTTCGAACCTGGGAGTGACGAGCTTTGGCGAGTCACTCGTAGGCTCAGGGGAAGAAGACTGCTCTCTCACCCATTCACGGAGAGCGCGGAGTGTGCTACTCCCCCGCCGACAAGGCGTTAGCCTTTGCAGACACGATGGAACGTCAGTTTCAACTTAACGTTGACGACGACGACGACATCGACCGCGATATGCTGCTGGAAGACCGGGTTCACCGACTTCTCAGGGAGGATGACGACGACGACATCCGTCCAGCTTCTATGGAGGAGCTGAAGGGTCTCATCAAGGCTGCGAAAGCAAAGAAGGCTCCGGGAGCCGATTCAATAACTAACAAGTTGTTGAAGAGACTCCCGGAAAACAGCGTTGAATTCTTGCTGAGTCTCATCAACAGTTCGTTGGCCCTCAGACACTTCCCTAGAAGGTGGAAGCATGCGATCGTCGTCATGCTCCCGAAACAGGGTCAGAACCAGCTGTTCCCGCAGAACTATCGCCCGATCAGTCTACTCTCGTCGGCGGCTAAGCTGGCTGAAAGAGTCGTACTGCAAAGACTCAACGAAGAAGTTGAGGACCGAAATGTTCTGCCTAATGAACAATTCGGCTTCAGGAGAGATCACTCCACTGAACTACAGGCTCTAAGGTTGGTCGAGAACACCATCAGCGAGCTGAATAACAACAAAAAAGTACATATAGTACTTTTAGATATTTCAAAGGCCTTCGACCGAGTATGGCACGAAGGCCTTATACATAAGCTAAACGCGCTCGACCTACCTCGGGGCCTGGTCCGGTGGATCGGATCTTTCCTGAGAGGCAGAACCTTTCAGGTTAGAGTAGAGGGCTCTCTGTCTGACAACAGAGAGATCCTCGCTGGAGTGCCACAGGGGGCCGTGCTCTCTCCGACGTTGTACTCACTCTATACAAGCGACCTGCCCAGGTCCGATAGAGTGAAGATATCCCTGTACGCCGATGACACGGCTCTACTCTCGTCTTCCATGGGGCGTGAGCTCGGCGTCGTCTACATGCAACGTGCATTGGACGACCTCGAGCGCTGGTACCTCGAATGGAAGATCCGAGTAAACCCGGAAAAGACTCAGGCGATAACCATGGGGAGATTACTATCTTCTCCGGCCAGAAAAGTGAGAGTCTCTGGAAGGGAGATTGACTGGCAAGCGCGGGTAAAGTACCTCGGCCTTTTAATAGACCGTAGGCTCACTTGGAACCCGCACATCATGTACGTTAAGTCCAAGATCGAGGGTCGGATCGCCGTCTGTACCCTCTGATCAACAGAAAATCCAAGATGAGTCTTAAAAACAAAATTATGATCTACAACTCGATGTTCAAGCCTGTCATCATGTACGCTTCAGGCGTCTGGGGACAAGCGGCTCCGTCCAACATTTCCATTTTGGAAAGGTTACAAAATAAGCTAATTAGGATGATTGTGAATGCTCCTTGGTTCGTGCGGAATGAAGCCATCCGCAGAGATTTGCAGCTGCCTTCCATTCGGCAGTCCATTCAGTCGAGGAATGAGAGAGTTTTCGAAAAAACGGAAACTCACGAAAACCCGTTAGTTAGGGAAGCCACAGATTATGCTGTAGACGACCCCTCCCGATATAGAAGGCCCCGACACTCTGTCGAATGAGGCCCTCATGTCCCCCGTTAAAGGATGAATAACTTTTTCATCCATCCCACCCCAGCCAGGTAGGGGTATCCCGTGAAGGGCGGCACTGATGTCTAAGGACTTCATGCCGTCATCCATCAGTCATGTACCCATTGGCCCATCTCAAGGCCAATGATCAGCCGAAAGGGTAGGGGAGCTGGTCTCCAAATCCTGAATGAACTGAAGATGATCGTCAAGGACTACATCATTCTCTCTAGACGCCTAACGAGTGTAGCATCTATCTTCCGAGAATATATTGTCAGTTGTTTTTTTACTATGGCAGACATAGAAAATCAGAATTCTTCGGCTTCGGCTAATTCATCTTCGTCGCCGCAGGCACAGTCTACTGCGAAGAAAGAAAAGAAAGTTAAAAATCCAAGAAGTAAACCTTCTCACCCACCTACGTCGGAAATGGTTAATAACGCTATTAAAGGATTGAAGGAACGGGGTGGTTCCTCTTTACAAGCCATAAAAAAATATATTGCGGCGAATTATAAGGCTGACGCAGAAAAAGTGGCACCTTTCATCAAGAAATATCTTAAATCTGCGGTTGCTTCCGGATCATTAGTACAAACTAAAGGAAAAGGTGCATCGGGGTCGTTCAAATTGGCATCGGCATCTTCTGGTTCGGCAAAACCGTCGGCTACCGAAAAGAAAACGTCCGGTACGGCCGGTGCGAAGGCCAAAAAAACTCCCGTTAAACGCGTAGCTGGTGAAAAAGCTAAAACCGGCAAGAAGGCTGCTGCATCACCGAAAGGTAAGAAAGCCTCTCCGGAAAAGAAAGCGGCTGCCGCAGCCAAGCCTAAAAAGGTAACTGCCGAGGATAAAAAGACCGTCGCTTCTAAGGTTTCGTCCGCGACTTCTGCTAGTAAAACCAAGTCTCCTTCGAAAGCAAAGAAAACTAACAAAGGACCAACAAAAAAGCCGAAAGCACCCAAACCGAAAACCGCGAAAGCGACCCCTGCATCGGCATCTTCTCCGAAAGCCAAAAAAGCTGCCTCTCCAAAAAAGAAGAAGTAAATTCTTCTATCAGTTGACTTCTCTCTCCGGCGACGAAGTCTAAGAAAACAAATGGCCCTTTTCAGGGCCACAATTTTTTTTACAAGAATTCGTATATAATTCAACTGTCCAACAAATATATAAATAAATAGTCAGAACTACCTACCTAGCCTATCCCTATAAACAGAAAAAAAATAGATAAATAATATTTCTTCCGCCGCCGCCGCCGACTATCGAATTGATATGAATCGAATAATTTCGTAAAAGAGTAAAAATTAAAAAATATTGCTCTGTCTTTCTATTTCATTGAAATATGTCTTGTGAACAGTTGACTTATTTTCTGATATTGGGATCGTTTCAGGAAAATGAGTCAAAATCATTTCGAGATTTCCAAACTAAGGGTGTTCCATTTGAGAAATCACTGATTTTTATATCTTCAGAATTACTCATCGACTCCTAATACCTCGTTCATCATTTTGGAAATGTTACTCCTCCTACAAGACGACGGAATGTAATATTTTGATGAATCAATAATAGCTTATGTATTCTATGAGACTTGTTTTCAATTTTATAGGGAAATGGCTCGAGAACCGAATAATACCTACTTTTTCTGTATAAACGATCGAATATCTCGAGAACGATTCATTTTTGGTATAGGGTATATTACAAAAAGTCACTCGAGATTTATGCCAGGTATTCAAAAATATGAATCAGAGGAAATTTACGAAAAGATGGTGATGTTATGAGCGATCTTTCATTCAGTGATCGCTTGTTTTTCGTTATTTATCTCAGCCGTTTCTAAAAATGATCTTTTCGAAAGATTCGTTTCGGAAAGTAAAAAATTTCAGTATTATAATCCATATTTGGATCATACTGAACATGTTCTGCAAACACCCGTGATTTAATATTTACGTGATGCGAGTTATTGAAAATATCATACATTCATTCATTCATTCATTCATATCTATCGATAAACGAATTCTTTCATCAATTGCATTTTGTGGTTCTGAAAAGAACCTTTTTTTTGTATATATTTTCAATATATATTGGGATATATATATATGAAATTAAGCTCGTTCTCCGCGTATTCTCCTTGCTAACTGAATGTCTTTGGGCATAATGGTAACGCGCTTGGCGTGAATGGCGCACAAATTCGTATCTTCGAAGAGTCCTACCAAATACGCCTCGCTAGCTTCTTGCAAAGCCATGACGGCTGAACTTTGGAATCGTAAATCGGTTTTGAAATCTTGAGCGATTTCTCGAACTAAACGTTGAAAGGGTAATTTCCTAATCAACAATTCAGTACTCTTCTGATAACGTCGAATTTCTCGGAGAGCAACAGTACCGGGTCTGTAACGATGAGGTTTTTTAACACCTCCCGTAGCCGGTGCACTTTTGCGAGCTGCTTTAGTAGCTAATTGTTTTCTCGGAGCTTTACCTCCAGTCGATTTACGAGCGGTCTGCTTGGTACGAGCCATTTTCAAAACCTATTGCGAATTGTAACGAACGAAATGTATACCGAACGATAGACGGACAACATATGAACTGAGTCGGCTTATACACGCCAACTATTATATACCATCTAGACGAGACGCCATTGGTCCGATTTCCAGTTGTGGGCGGAGTCATGAAATTTAACAAAACCCGACCGAGTTCGGTGTAGAACTTTAGTCGAAGTCTGTCGTTAGTATCACTAACAGTATTTCATTCGTATCGTGCAGTATATAATTTATTCTTAACATTCGAAATGACTGGTCGTGGCAAGGGAGGTAAAGGTTTAGGAAAAGGAGGAGCGAAACGTCATCGTAAAGTATTGCGTGATAATATCCAAGGAATAACGAAACCTGCCATTAGAAGATTAGCCCGTCGAGGTGGTGTTAAACGTATTTCGGGTTTGATATACGAAGAAACTCGTGGAGTACTCAAAGTATTTCTCGAAAATGTTATCAGAGATGCCGTAACATATACCGAACATGCGAAACGCAAAACCGTCACAGCCATGGATGTTGTATACGCCCTGAAAAGGCAAGGTCGAACCTTGTACGGATTTGGCGGTTGAATTTAATGCCTCCCCCTGTATTGTCCTTACCGTTTCCATAAAAAAAAGGTTCTTTTCAGAACCACAAAAGCTTATGAAATGAATTCGTGTGTATTTTTTATATTTTTGAAGTAAGTCTCAGGTCAAGAAAGTAATACAAATCATGAAATTATGAAACAACAAAATTTAATTGACGCTCCGGAGGGGCGACTTCATTGATGATTCCAGTGGCGCATTTGCTTTTTCAGCTGCAGGAAAACCCGGAAAAACCTGCAGCAGCAGCAAGCACCACATCATGTGAACATCTTGATCTACTAATGTCTTCTCTTTTATAAAACAAAATGTAGGGTATCTCCAGAGACTACAGTAAATTTAGAACATCGCCAGAACACTTAGTGACACGACTATCGTCAAACTTAATCGACCTCTGCCCTCCGGTAGCAAGCAGAATATCGGAAGCGTGAAATAAAAATTTGAATTGGAAATTTTGGCGAAATAACCCGAACGGAAAGTGTAGTGAAAATATAAAAGATAACGGAAAGTGTAGTGAAAATATAAAAGATAACGGAAAGTGTAGTGAACGTTTACCTCTGCCTTCCGCGAACAAGCAGAATATCGGAAGCGTGAAATAAAAATTTGAAATGGAAATTTTGGCGAAATAACCCGAACGGAAAGTGTAGTGAAAATATAAAAGAAAACGGAAAGTGTAGTGAAAATTTAAAAGTAGCGGAAAGTGTAGTGAAAACATAAATATACCGGAAAGTGTAGTGAACGTTTACTTCTGCCTTCCGCGAGCAAGCAGAATATCGGAAGCGTGAAATAAAAATTTGAATTGGAAATTTTGGCGAAATAACCCGAACGGAAAGTGTAGTGAAAATATAAAAGATAACGGAAAGTGTAGTGAAAACATAAATATAACGGAAAGTGTAATGAAAGTTTACCTCTGCCTTCTGGGAGCGAGCAGAATTTCGGAAGCGTGAAGAAAATATTTCAGATGGAAACTTTGGCGAAAATAATCGTGAACGGAAAGTGTGGTGAAAATATAAAAGTATCGGAAAGTGTAGTGAAACATAAATATAACGGAAAGTGTAATGAAAGTTTACCTCTGCCTTCTGGGAGCGAGCAGAATTTCGGAAGCGTGAAGAAAATATTTCAGATGGAAACTTTGGCGAAAATAATCGTGAACGGAAAGTGTGGTGAAAATATAAAAGTATCGGAAAGTGTAGTGA
>NW_027412647.1:0-55213 GCF_025532065.1 Leptinotarsa decemlineata
ACACTTATTCGATCGGATTCAGTACTAATACATGCATGTAGTACACATGTACTGGAATTTAAGAAATAAAAAGCTCCTCTTCTTCAAAGACATGAAATTGAAAATCATCGATATGAAATAATAGGGTGATTTCATACCTCTGGTTTCTTGCTATTGTATTCACGAGAATTCCTGAGAGCAATAGATAATGACCAGAGTGAGATTGAGAAGAAAAGGAAAGCTGAAGAAACACTCCACTTATGAAAGTGATCCTTTCTGTTCGACTAAGCAGATACACGATGAGTCTTTTCATAAACTACACCTCACGATTTGATCTCCACAAACTTTATTTGAAAAATGTATATCACATGTTTCGCTAAAACAGTAGCTTCATCATGTGGTTTGAATAATTAAATTAACCATAATTGAGACGACCGCAAAAAAAACGAGGAAACGAGATATTAAAATTACATATAGAATAAGTTATACGTTGAAAAAGTTAGTTGAAAATAATAAAGACAAAACATCTAAATTCGAGAAATCAGGGTATATAAATCAAAGTGTAGAACGTGTCCAGGGTATATATTGGTCAAAGTGGCAGAACATTCAGGAATCGGATCCAGGAACATCATATGAGCTATGTAAATAAGGAAACAAATTCAACATATCCAAATCATCTTCTAGAAAAACGAAGAGTTCAAAATTTTTCACAAAGAAAATAAATGTGTGAAACTGAATAATGTCTTCCAAAATTATTCAGTTTCACACTGATGATATTAAAATAACACTGACAATATTAATTGAAAAACTGAAAAATTCAAAAACATTCTGTTGAATGACGAACTGGATTCCAATAGATCACCATTATTGAACTTGTTTTTATTAAAAATCGAGAAAGAATTATTATTTATGTAGATGTGAGGTAATATGCTTTAGGTGATCATAATTGACGAGGTACCTTAGGTAAAGGTTTAGGTCATTTTTTGAAGGTAGTCTAATGTAATATATATATATATATATATATATATATATATATTATATATATATAATATATATATAATATATATATATATATATTTATATATATATATATGACCATGGGTTCCACCATTTCACCAATTTTATCGAGTTTTGTTTTAGATGAGCTTATTGATGACTGTATTCAAAAATTATCTTTCCGTATTCCATTCATCAAACGTTTTGTAGATGATTTGATTCTGACCATACCTACAGATGGAAAGAAGAAATTTTGAATGTATTTAATTCATATGATCTCAATATCCAATTCACTATTGAGAGGAAATAAACAACTCAATTCCTTTCCTCGATATGAAGTTATTGAGATCAGAACAAAATATTATCATCACTGAATGGTACAGAAAACCAACATCAAGTAATAGATTTATTAATTACCATTCCTATCATCCAAATAAAATGAAAATCAATTTAAATAAAATCATTAAAAAACAGAATCATCAAAATTACCCATCCCGATTTACGGAACCAAAGTTTGTCTAATTTCAGTAAAATTCTGATCCAAAATTCTTATCCTAAATCTTTAGTAAACGAATTTTATTTTGTGAAAGAACAAACTTTCAAAATAATAATGAAGAAGTTGAACATAACAACGTTATACCTTCATTCATATATAAATCACTCCCATATATTCAAGAATTGACACCAAAATTTATTAATGTATTCCGAAATGATAACCTCAAAATATCTAAAACGAATGTCACTTCTATATCTAAATTATACAGTAAAGTAAAAGCTCCAATTTCAAATAAACAAAAATCCAATTTAGTATACAAAATTGCTTGTATGGATTGTTCTAAAACATATATAGGACAAACATCTAGACCTCTAAATAGTCGCATCACTTCCCATAAGAGCGACTGTAGACGAAATGTTAATTCTTGTGCATTAACAGAACATGTTAATTCGGAGGATCATAAAAATGAATTTTGAAAATCCAAATATTTTAGATAGAGAAACCAATACAACGAAAAGAATATTTTTGGAAATGATACATATTAATAACGAAGAACATTCAATGAATAAACGAACTGATATTGATAGTCTTAGCAAAATTTACACGTACCTACTGAAATATGATAAAGAAAATAAAAAAATCTAGTAATTCGAGTATCATTCAGAATTTTCCCACTTGACATTGTCAGCCAAAATTTTTATCAACTGTCATTTTATTAATGTTTTTCTATCTGTTTTTGAACCATTTTATATTTTATTCTCACGTTAGTAAGTTCTCCATATTTATATATTTTTTACAAGATATATAATCTTATTATTGTAGTTGTCCTGACGAAGGTGTGAAATATACCGAAAGCTTGACATATAACAAAGAGTTTTCTTTGTTAACAGTCCAGCTATTGACTGCAACCTCACGAATTATATCGATATATATATATATATATATATATATATATATATATATATATATATATATATATATATTAGATTTTATCGAGTGTGCATGATATAAATTAAAAATTAAACAATTTGTGGACACAACACTCCAAAAAGGGGGGCAAACCGCGGACACGTGTTTTCTGGCTATTGGCCTCATCAGCGCGGTGCAGCCAAGTGTAAAGATGGGCAACACTTGTTTGCCGAAATCAGAAAACAACTCAAACGCACGGAGTCAACAACAATATTATATATATATATATATATATATATATATATATATAATATATATATATATATATATATATATATATATTATATATATATATATATATATATATATATTATATATATATATATAGTTGAACTGAAGAAGTGAGAGGAAGAAAAAATCATCACGAGATATCTCTGAACTACCGAAACTCAAAACTGAATATATTGAAAATTTATAACTTCGTACCTATTTCGAAAATGGTTGATTTGCTTTCTTTTTACCTGCCGCTGAAGGACAGTTTGTTCTTTTCTTTTTTCAAGTTCATCCCTTAATAAAAGAACCACAATAAAGTGCTGTACGAAATAAGAAGGTCAGTGCTTTCTTTTTACCTGCCGCTGAAGGACAGTTTGTTCTTTTTTTTTTTCTAGTTCATCCCTTAATGAAAGAACCACAATAAAGTGCTGTACGAAATAAGAAGGTCAGTGTCACGACAAAAACAAATGTTTTTAATAATCTCGAAGTTGCTTTGTGATGGAAAAACGATGCGGTACACTAAGTATCAGTCCGACAGAAGTATTCCCAATTCGCCCAGAGCGATACGAAGTAATTACAATCCTACTCGGCCTATGTAGAGACACTACAGAATTGCCAACCTAACAAAATTCTGGAGAGAATAACAAAAGACCTTTTAATAGATTTGGCCATGCGTGTCTGCCAGGGAACATTTTAATGGCGAGCTGACACATTTGCTTCATTTGCATCGTTACGGCCTATTAGGCGGGGAGCTAAATTTTACGAGTTTGTCTTTGGACCATTACCCAGAAGTGTTTACTACCCCTTAACGTCGGCTGTTTCGACACGAATAACGTTCAGATTTCTTTTTGCTCAGCCAGTTCGGAAAAATACGATGGTGTTTCGCTCCTAGAAGCTGCATAGGTTTTGTAAAGTCATGAATATGCGATGGACGAGCACCGTTCCGAAGCAATTGTCGCTAAAAACCGAAATGACTCTCAGTCTTGAGAAAATGTCGATAAAAATTTTTCAATGAGGCACGTAGAATTGAATTTTCAATACGAAGGATGATATAAATGGAGTATGCAGTGAATTCAGTGTAAAACTTCACAGTTTTTGTTCCTCAAGCAATGCTAAGCAATGATATATCATGACTCATGATATTGCCAATTTGACTGGTTATGAGATTGATAATCTGGTAGATAAATTGAAATATTTCAAATTGACAGTGAACTGCCAAAAAGACTCTTTCCCGAATGAATATTTGAATAATGATTTCTGGTGATCTGGATTCCTGATGACACTGGCCTGACAGATAATAAAGTTGTTGACTCTTCTGCGAGAGGGGGTGTAATGAGCGATTTTATTAGACCCTTAGCCAAGAGAAGGGAGAGGACTCGTAATGTGACAAGCGCCGTGTTCCGTTCTGGCACCAATGTGGTGCCAAGAACAATAAATGAAATTTTTTTAATGTGAAGTTTTTATTCAATTCTAATGTATGTTTTGAATTTTTTTTTATTTCTAGATAAATTACATAATTTATAATAAACATGTAACAAAATAATAAAATATGAGTAGTAGTTGAAACTAAACTCATTAATTCATAATTTAAATTAAATAAACTAATTAAGTAGTCCAATAATTTTTTGAGAGAAGGTGGGTTTGGTAACAGGATCATTTCTTCTTAAAAAACAATTGTGTTCTTGCCGACGTTTCGAATTCAATTGAATTTTCTTCAGGGCTCGTGAAGTAGTTTCTTCGTGTTAATATTACTATGTCAAAAATCATCAGACATATTAGATACATTTCAAAAATAAAAAACATTCAACAACTTCGAGACAACACCAACACAACACGACATGAAACAAACGAAAATCTCTCAAATTAGTAATATTAATACGAAGAAACTACTTTTCGAGCCCTGAACAAGAATTTAATCGAATTCGAAACGCCGGCAAGAAAACAATTATTTTTTATTAAAAAATTGATCCTGTTACCCAACCAACCTTTCTTGTAAATATACCCAATCTAAGTATAGCTGAAGTATATTACTGGCCCTTAAATAAGATCAATTTTGTATATTGTTGCCGTACGGGATCCTCAACTTCCGATATTTTTTTAGTAATCTTCAGTATCTTTCAAGCTTCTGCTTCAGAAACTATTATTGTTTTTGTTTTTTCTTTGTTTATTTTCACCTCATTCAATAGTTTTCTTCTTAGCCGTTTTTTTCGAGGAGTTTCTTCTTGTGCTTGACTACTATGCGAAGTTGAAGTACCTTGCACAGCCTCTAGGTGCGGTGCTTTTTTTTTTCAAAATCTGCAAAAATATATTTTTTAACAAGAATATTATGTACCTACATATTATTTTGAGAGTGGTGTGTAAGTTTTAAATGGGTGTATTTCAAAAATATTTTCATTTATAGGAAGACAATATGTAATTTTTCGAATAAAACAATTATCATTATATTATACCTATGGTGTTGCCCCACCTTGTATATTTTGGTAATTTAATGAAAAAACAATAAAAAGGAATATATAGAAATGTACTTACCTTCTTGGCTGCATGTAATTTGGCAATTCTGGGAATATAGTAGAGACTACTGAATTTAGTAGACGTCTTTTGAAATCAGTTTGATAGAAAAAGCGCTTTTCAAATGCTTTGAACATAATCTATCATTTGGCGACGGCGTCCAATTTTCAAGTTTCACTGCCTGACCCCAAAAATTATTTTTTTCAGGATCCGCAGGAAATCTGAAAAACAACCAAAATTATGTTGATTAATTGAAAATGGAAACGTATTACAAGCATTTCAAAAATAAAAAATCCAAAGTATAATATATTATATATATATTAACGTCAATAAAAATTCTCGTACCGTACGCCTCTGGAAATCATAGCTCATCTGATGATTTGAAACGATACATTATTAAAATTTGAATGAAAATTTAAAAAACCAACTCAACTGGTAATAATTATGATTGTGGCATTGGGGCACGTACATTATATGAATACGAAATTGATTAGTAATAGAAAACAACTTGAGATATGATAAAACAGAACAACTATTATTTGATGATATTTTTACTTACCTATGAAACGTAATATCTGGCTCCTTTTGGTTACTACTACTTTTACACTTCTAAAGCAAATGAACTTTAAACGTTCAAGCCAGTCTCCATATACCTACACAGTAGGTTCAATGGACTGACGCCTTTCAGAAAACAACTACTCCGCTGGCTAATACCACGAAGGGCGTTGGATTATATCCGACAGGCGTCAGTGCAGGAATCTTCACAGAAAATTTCCTGCATATGCAATTGCCAATACAACTGAAAGAGTCGACCCTCAATTTTGAAACGAGCACACCTGCAGACCGGTTTCGGGCTCATTAGCCACTCGTCAGTGCAAGATAGTGACCATCATCGACCTAAAGTCAATGATATTTCAGAATTAAAAATCGTAATTCTTTCAGAGTATTTCATTCCTCTTCCGATGTTGGAGCGAACATCACAAAATGTCACTCCTTCTAGTGGACGAGGTACTAACCAACTGCATATCCGTAGTTTGCCCGAGCTTCGAAGTCCCGAAGGAAGAAAAACTTTCTTATCAGTCAGTGGGCTATGCTTGAAGACTGGCAGTCAACAAATCTAAAGCAAATGAACTTTAAACGTTCAGGCCAGTCTCCATATACCTACACAGTAGGTTTAATGGACTGACGCCTATCAGAAAACAACTACTCCCCTGGAGTAGATGATGGTCACTATCTTGCACTGACGAGTGGCTAATGAGCCCGAAACCAGTCTGCAAGTGTGCTCGTTCCAAAATTTAGGGTCGACTCTTTCAGTTGTATTGCCAATTGCATATGCAGGAAATTTTCTGTGAAGATTCCTGCAGTGACGCCTGTCGGATATAATCCAACGCCCTTCGTGGTATTAGCCAGGGGAGTAGTTGTTTTCTGATAGGCGTCAGTCCATTTAACCTACTGTGTAGGTATATGGAGACTGGCCTGAACGTTCAAAGTTCATTTGCTTTAGATTTGTTGACTGCCAGTTTTCAAGCATAGCCCACTGAGTAATAAGAAAGTTTTTCTTCCTTATTCAGAGGAATCGGGAAAACTACGGATATGCAGTTGGTTAGTACCTCGTCCACTAGATGGAGTGACATTTTGTGATGTTAGCTCCAACTTCGAAAGAGGAATGAAATACTCTGAAATAATTCCGATTTTCAATTCTGGAATATCATTGACTTTAGGTGGATGATGGTCACTATCTTGCAGTGACGAGTGGCTAATGAGCCCGAAACCGGTCTGCAAATGTGCCCGTTCCAATATTGAGGGTCGACTCTTTCAGTTGTATTGCCAATTGCATATGCAGGAAATTTTCTGTGAAGATTCCTGCACTGACGCCTGTCGGATATAATCCAAAGCCCTTCGTGGTATTATCCAGAGGAGTAGTTGTTTTCTGATAGGCGTCAGTCCATTAAATCTACTGTGTAGGCATATGGAGACTGGCCTGAACGTTTATTCATTTTCTTTAGATTTGTTGACTGCCAGTCTTCAAGCATAGCCCACTGACTAATAAGATACTTTTATACTGGTATGCAGCACAAATAACCATTGCAACAAACTACCTCTCAAAGTTCTTTTCAGTTATAAATCACACTAAAAATGGCTAAAATAGTCGTGGTGTCACACAAGCTTCAGTCACCAATCTAGTTAGGCGTCCTCTCCCTTTTCTTGTCTGAGATTGGACCAGATTCCCACAATGGCATCGCTTTGCCAACCGAACACTGAATATCTGGACTTCAAGATGAGTTTCAGTCTCGCTATCTGACCTAGGAGATCATTCTGCAATTGAAATAGTCGGTTGAGAATATGGACGTATTTGATCGAGTTTGAATAGGTGTCAGCCACAATGAGTCCTTGCGGGTTGTAGTAGATAATCGACTAGAATCACTCATGACGTCGTTGGGCTTCTGGAGAGAGAAAGCATATTTTTACAAGTTTGTGTTGGGACTATTGACTATTGACGTCGTTGGGCTTCTGGAGAGAGAAAGCATATTTTTACAAGTTTGTGTTGAGACTATTACCCCACAAGTGTGAATACTTTTCACGTCGGTTTTTTGGCACAAGTAATGTTAGAATTTCTTTCGCTAAGGCTCATGCGAAAAAATATGATGATGTGTTTCTCCTAGAACTCTCAGCACGTCTAGTTGAAATGAAAAATGATATAATGAAATGAGTTATGAATTGAGTCATTTTGAAAAGTTCACAGTGGATTTCTAGGATTACTGATGATTATTGATATATTGTATGTGTTCTAATAAGCAGAAAAAGAAATGATAGCAATAATAACATCCGAAACGAACACTATAATTGAAATGAAATTTTAAATGAAGTAATTTATATAGGTAACCAAAAAAATTATTGGGGCAATAAATGTTCGAATTGGAGTCCTTCCATTTCGAGACATTTTTAAACTCGGTTTTTCATATTATTCATTGCCCTAATACACTTATTTGCTGCATGGTTGCGAAATCATTCAAAATCCTCAATCTCGAGTCTTCCACATTTTCTGTCTCTCTGCCAGCGTAAATCCTATTTTTCAATGTCCCCCATAAAAAATAGTCTAAATAGTAAGATCTGGTGATCTTGCAGACCATCTTATTGTCTCATTATTTGTCTCGAAATAAAAGGACTCCAATTCGAACATTTATTGCACAATTAATTTTTTTGTGTACATAAATTACTTATATCATTGACATTTTCATTATAATTATTGTGTTCGTTTCGGATGTTATTATTGCTACCATATTTTTGTCTGCTCATCAAAACACAAATAATATATTTTTCTTGTAGATACGTTTCAGATAATCATAAAAGGTTTTCTTATTCAAAGTTCATTGTAGAAAAACGCTCAGAGCAATGGAAAAAATATGAATAGGTACCTAAAAATTAAAAAAACTCTCGAAAAACTCTACGGTACATAGGGTGACGTGTATGTATGAAGTGAACGTCTACGATCTAAAAACTACAACAAAAAATACAGGTCCGTATTAAAAAATTCAAAGATGGGGGTGGCCCAAGTCAGATAACACCCTGTATAAAAAAAATCATGGATATATTTTGAGAGCTCACATCATGTGCCAATAGCAAAATGTGAACAGATTTTCAATATGTCTGCAAATGAAGAACATATAGGCAAAAAAATAATTTGAGATTTTTTTGATTTTCCTGTATATCTCCAGAACCAAAATAGCTATATTCAATTTCTTGACATCATTGAATAGGTCTCCGAAATACGCAACTTTGCCATAATTTAACCGACACTCTATCTCTTATCGTACAGATAACGAATTTGAATAGCCCTCTATATATATATATATATATATTATATATATATATATATATATATATATATATATATATATATATATATATATATACTCTATATATATATATATATATATATATATATATTATATATATATATACTCTATATATATATTTATATATATATATATATATATATATATATATATATATATATACTATATTTGTACTGTGTTAATATTACGGGATGTATTCAGTAACACAGTATAAATCCCCATAATAAACGATAATGAAAAATTGAAAAAGTATTTCACATTATTCAATGTCAAAAAGTTGTCATTTTGATGTTGAAGACTTCTTTCAAAATTGAAATTTACAAATTGAAAATTCTCACATAGCACAGGTATTCTGTTTTATCCGTTATTATGTTATATATATATATATATATATATATATATATATATATATATATATTTATCATGTCCTTTTTATATTACAGCCCTCGATAAAGCTAATAAACATTAGCGAAAGCTCGGGCAGCTAAAAAGAGTAATATTTATTCTAATCAGAACGAATCCCGAAAAACTACTATTCTATATATACATACGGTCGTTACACTATCAATTATATATATATATATATATATATATATATATATATATATATATATATATATATATATATATATATATATATATATATACAGAGATATAAATATTAACGAGTGTGTATGATATAAATCAAAATGGACAGAACACTCAAAAAATAGAGGCAAACCGCGGACACGTGTTTCTGGCTATTGGCCTCATCAGCGCGGTGCAGCCAATTGCAAAGATGGACAACAACTGGTTACCAAAATGAAAACATCACATATGCACGGTGTCACCAACAGGAGCTAACCGCACATTTGTGGTTTCAATTAGAAGACCTAGAATTCCCAGGCATCATCTAACATCACCACGTAGGCAGCTATAGCTACCCAAGTTCATAACGCTCAACGACCAACTAGATCTATGCAGCTCGCCCCTTTTGAATTTAGGAATTTTAGGATCCATTCAATAGTTGCTAATCGTGACATACTGTAATATTGGTAACGTGTTAGGTCAGGTACCTAGATAATACATGTCAGGGAGATGAATTTTTTTGGAAGCGTTGGAAATAAATAAATTGTACAAGGACCCCAAGTTCATAACGCTCAACGACCAACTAGATCTATGCAGCTCGCCCCTTTTGAAGTTAGGAATTTTAGGATCCATTCAATAGTTGCTAATCGTGACATATTGTAATATTGGTAACGTGTTAGGTCAGGTACCTAGAGCAGATACCTGTCCATACTATTTAAGCCAGAAACACGTGTCCGCGGTTTGCCCCTATTTTTTGAGTGTTCTGTCCACGAATTTCCCCTTTTGATATATTATATATATATATATATATATATATATATATATATATATATATATATATATATATATATATATATATTTGAAGGAGACTCTTTGCTGACTAGTAACAAACAAAACAAAACGCTTCCAATGAATTCATCTCCCTTCCTTTGTTACATGAATGAAGAATTTTCATGTTTCCTTTATTTATTGTATGGTTTGTTTCTTTTAGAAGTCCATATATGACTGATTTTTCATCTGATAATACATGTCAGGGAGATGAATTTATTGGAAGCGTTGGAAATAAATAAATTGTACAAGGACCCCAAGTTCATAACGCTCAACGACCAACTAGATCTATGCAGCTCGCCCCTTTTGAATTCAGGAATTTTAGGATCCATTCAATAGTTGCTAATCGTGACATATTGTAATATTGGTAACGTGTTAGGTCAGGTACCTAGAGCAGATACCTGTCCATACTATTTAAGCCAGAAACACGTGTCCGCGGTTTGCCCCTATTTTTTGAGTGTTCTGTCCACGAATTTCCCCCTTTTGATATATATATATATATATATATATATATATATATATATATATTTATTGACATATTGTAATATTGATAACGTGTTAGGTCAGGTACCTAGAGCAGATACCTGTCCATACTATTTAAGACGCCTTTTGATCTTTTCTGCATATCTTTTAGTATAAAACGGTACTTTCTTCTACGGAAATAGTTAATTCTTTTTCCTCCAACAAATTTGCAGATGATGATAATAATAATATTAAATGAATTTATTGTATTATTCAGCGATATTGGTATCCAGATCCGCTATCAAGCTGGCTGCATTTGAAACTAAGCGGTTGATACAAACTTCAATATCGTCCAATAGACCACACGCTCTCATGCTGGGGATATGATCAACTTCATTTCACCTTACAGAACACTTGAAATATGCTATCTCCTGACATTTTTCATGCTCTCCGAATACATGTGATGGAATATTCTTGAGGTCTCTGCATAACTTTGCAACTTTTCAGACCAATGAAGTTTTTTCTCTAATCCTGGACATCGTAGCAGATTTCATACTTAGGTGCGTAGTCTACGGGCATTGCCTTCGACTAGTTTCCTTAGACCTGGTGGTACTGGCAAATTTTTTGAAATACTTCGCTTTCTATCTGTTAATTGAATTTTGATTATCATCTTCATTTTATTGCACAAATAAAAATGGAGTTGCACGGAAAAAACACTTCTCTATCTGAGATGGGCGGGCTCACTTTACCTAATTTCAAAGGTATATTTTCAGATTATTTGCTCAACATAAAATTGCAGATTTTTTATTTGACTGACACTAAAATCAGAAAACCAACACTTCATCCCACATTTCAATTTCCTAATTGAATTCGTTCAAAAAATGAGAGGAAAGAAGACAGATTAAAGAAAAGCACTGTAATAGGACAAAATATAATCTGTACTTTCTAGAAGAAAAACACATTATTGTCAGAATACCAATACCTGTGTGAAGTATAAAATCAGCACGAATATTCTTGATATAAGCATAAATATTTCGTAAAATATAATTTTTCTTCCATGAAGAATATTCATTTCTTGAAATCAATATCAATTATCAAATGAACATTTCTGATGGTAATAATAATCAATGTAGTATCAAAAAAAAGCTATACTTGTTACTAAAAATCATACTTAATATGAATGCATATATTCAAATATTTGAAATGCATTGTTAAAAAGGAAAGTTATGAGTTGGAAGAATTCGTCGTAATGAATAACAAAACTGACTGTTTACGTTCCCATTTGCTGTCAATAGATTTGAGACAAGCATCTACAGTGGGCTATGCTTGAAGACTGGCAGTCAACAAATCTAAAGCAAATGAACTTTAAACGTTCAAGCCAGTCTCCATATACCTACACAGTAGGTTCAATGGACTGACGCCTTTCAGAAAACAACTACTCCGCTGGCTAATACCACGAAGGGCGTTGGATTATATCCGACAGGCGTCAGTGCAGGAATCTTCACAGAAAATTTCCTGCATATGCAATTGCCAATACAACTGAAAGAGTCGACCCTCAATTTTGAAACGAGCACACCTGCAGACCGGTTTCGGGCTCATTAGCCACTCGTCAGTGCAAGATAGTGACCATCATCGACCTAAAGTCAATGATATTTCAGAATTAAAAATCGTAATTCTTTCAGAGTATTTCATTCCTCTTCCGATGTTGGAGCGAACATCACAAAATGTCACTCCTTCTAGTGGACGAGGTACTAACCAACTGCATATCCGTAGTTTGCCCGAGCTTCGAAGTCCCGAAGGAAGAAAAACTTTCTTATCAGTCAGTGGGCTATGCTTGAAGACTGGCAGTCAACAAATCTAAAGCAAATGAACTTTAAACGTTCAGGCCAGTCTCCATATACCTACACAGTAGGTTTAATGGACTGACGCCTATCAGAAAACAACTACTCCCCTGGAGTAGATGATGGTCACTATCTTGCACTGACGAGTGGCTAATGAGCCCGAAACCAGTCTGCAAGTGTGCTCGTTCCAAAATTTAGGGTCGACTCTTTCAGTTGTATTGCCAATTGCATATGCAGGAAATTTTCTGTGAAGATTCCTGCAGTGACGCCTGTCGGATATAATCCAACGCCCTTCGTGGTATTAGCCAGGGGAGTAGTTGTTTTCTGATAGGCGTCAGTCCATTTAACCTACTGTGTAGGTATATGGAGACTGGCCTGAACGTTCAAAGTTCATTTGCTTTAGATTTGTTGACTGCCAGTTTTCAAGCATAGCCCACTGAGTAATAAGAAAGTTTTTCTTCCTTATTCAGAGGAATCGGGAAAACTACGGATATGCAGTTGGTTAGTACCTCGTCCACTAGATGGAGTGACATTTTGTGATGTTAGCTCCAACTTCGAAAGAGGAATGAAATACTCTGAAATAATTCCGATTTTCAATTCTGGAATATCATTGACTTTAGGTGGATGATGGTCACTATCTTGCAGTGACGAGTGGCTAATGAGCCCGAAACCGGTCTGCAAATGTGCCCGTTCCAATATTGAGGGTCGACTCTTTCAGTTGTATTGCCAATTGCATATGCAGGAAATTTTCTGTGAAGATTCCTGCACTGACGCCTGTCGGATATAATCCAAAGCCCTTCGTGGTATTATCCAGAGGAGTAGTTGTTTTCTGATAGGCGTCAGTCCATTAAATCTACTGTGTAGGCATATGGAGACTGGCCTGAACGTTTATTCATTTTCTTTAGATTTGTTGACTGCCAGTCTTCAAGCATAGCCCACTGACTAATAAGATACTTTTATACTGGTATGCAGCACAAATAACCATTGCAACAAACTACCTCTCAAAGTTCTTTTCAGTTATAAATCACACTAAAAATGGCTAAAATAGTCGTGGTGTCACACAAGCTTCAGTCACCAATCTAGTTAGGCGTCCTCTCCCTTTTCTTGTCTGAGATTGGACCAGATTCCCACAATGGCATCGCTTTGCCAACCGAACACTGAATATCTGGACTTCAAGATGAGTTTCAGTCTCGCTATCTGACCTAGGAGATCATTCTGCAATTGAAATAGTCGGTTGAGAATATGGACGTATTTGATCGAGTTTGAATAGGTGTCAGCCACAATGAGTCCTTGCGGGTTGTAGTAGATAATCGACTAGAATCACTCATGACGTCGTTGGGCTTCTGGAGAGAGAAAGCATATTTTTACAAGTTTGTGTTGGGACTATTGACTATTGACGTCGTTGGGCTTCTGGAGAGAGAAAGCATATTTTTACAAGTTTGTGTTGAGACTATTACCCCACAAGTGTGAATACTTTTCACGTCGGTTTTTTGGCACAAGTAATGTTAGAATTTCTTTCGCTAAGGCTCATGCGAAAAAATATGATGATGTGTTTCTCCTAGAACTCTCAGCACGTCTAGTTGAAATGAAAAATGATATAATGAAATGAGTTATGAATTGAGTCATTTTGAAAAGTTCACAGTGGATTTCTAGGATTACTGATGATTATTGATATATTGTATGTGTTCTAATAAGCAGAAAAAGAAATGATAGCAATAATAACATCCGAAACGAACACTATAATTGAAATGAAATTTTAAATGAAGTAATTTATATAGGTAACCAAAAAAATTATTGGGGCAATAAATGTTCGAATTGGAGTCCTTCCATTTCGAGACATTTTTAAACTCGGTTTTTCATATTATTCATTGCCCTAATACACTTATTTGCTGCATGGTTGCGAAATCATTCAAAATCCTCAATCTCGAGTCTTCCACATTTTCTGTCTCTCTGCCAGCGTAAATCCTATTTTTCAATGTCCCCCATAAAAAATAGTCTAAATAGTAAGATCTGGTGATCTTGCAGACCATCTTATTGTCTCATTATTTGTCTCGAAATAAAAGGACTCCAATTCGAACATTTATTGCACAATTAATTTTTTTGTGTACATAAATTACTTATATCATTGACATTTTCATTATAATTATTGTGTTCGTTTCGGATGTTATTATTGCTACCATATTTTTGTCTGCTCATCAAAACACAAATAATATATTTTTCTTGTAGATACGTTTCAGGTAATCATAAAAGGTTTTCTTATTCAAAGTTCATTGTAGAAAACGCTCAGAGCAATGGAAAAAATATGAATAGGTACCTAAAAATTAAAAAAACTCTCGAAAAACTCTACGGTACATAGGGTGACGTGTATGTATGAAGTGAACGTCTACGATCTAAAAACTACAACAAAAAATACAGGTCCGTATTAAAAAATTCAAAGATGGGGGTGGCCCAAGTCAGATAACACCCTGTATAAAAAAATCATGGATATATTTTGAGAGCTCACATCATGTGCCAATAGCAAAATGTGAACAGATTTTCAATATGTCTGCAAATGAAGAACATATAGGCAAAAAAATAATTTGAGATTTTTTTGATTTTCCTGTATATCTCCAGAACCAAAATAGCTATATTCAATTTCTTGACATCATTGAATAGGTCTCCGAAATACGCAACTTTGCCATAATTTAACCGATACTCTATCTCTTATCGTACAGATAACGAATTTGAATAGCCCTCTATATATATATATATATATATATATATATATATATATATATATATATATATATATATATATATATATATACTCTATATATATATATATATATATATATATATATATATATATATATATATATACTCTATATATATATTTTATATATATATATATATATATATATATATATATATATATATATACTATATTTGTACTGTGTTAATATTACGGGATGTATTCAGTAACACAGTATAAATCCCCATAATAAACGATAATGAAAAATTGAAAAAGTATTTCACATTATTCAATGTCAAAAAGTTGTCATTTTGATGTTGAAGACTTCTTTCAAAATTGAAATTTACAAATTGAAAATTCTCACATAGCACAGGTATTCTGTTTTATCCGTTATTATGTTATATATATATATATATATATATATAACATAATATATATATATATATAACATAATATATTCTGTTTTATCCGTTATTATGTTATATATATATATATATATATATATATATATATATATATATATATATTTATCATGTCCTTTTTATATTACAGCCCTCGATAAAGCTAATAAACATTAGCGAAAGCTCGGGCAGCTAAAAAGAGTAAATATTTATTCTAATCAGAACGAATCCCCGAAAAACTACTATTCTATATATACATACGGTCGTTACACTATCAATTATATATATATATATATATATATATATATATATATATATATATATATATATATATATATATATATATATATATATATATATATATATATATATATATATATATATACAGAGATATAAATATTAACGAGTGTGTATGATATAAATCAAAATGGACAGAACACTCAAAAAATAGAGGCAAACCGCGGACACGTGTTTCTGGCTATTGGCCTCATCAGCGCGGTGCAGCCAATTGCAAAGATGGACAACAACTGGTTACCAAAAATGAAAAACATCACATATGCACGGTGTCACCAACAGGAGCTAACCGCACATTTGTGGTTTCAATTAGAAGACCTAGAATTCCCAGGCATCATCTAACATCACCACGTAGGCAGCTATAGCTACCCAAGTTCATAACGCTCAACGACCAACTAGATCTATGCAGCTCGCCCCTTTTGAATTTAGGAATTTTAGGATCCATTCAATAGTTGCTAATCGTGACATACTGTAATATTGGTAACGTGTTAGGTCAGGTACCTAGATAATACATGTCAGGGAGATGAATTTTTTGGAAGCGTTGGAAATAAATAAATTGTACAAGGACCCCAAGTTCATAACGCTCAACGACCAACTAGATCTATGCAGCTCGCCCCTTTTGAAGTTAGGAATTTTAGGATCCATTCAATAGTTGCTAATCGTGACATATTGTAATATTGGTAACGTGTTAGGTCAGGTACCTAGAGCAGATACCTGTCCATACTATTTAAGCCAGAAACACGTGTCCGCGGTTTGCCCCTATTTTTTGAGTGTTCTGTCCACGAATTTCCCCCTTTTGATATATATATATATATATATATATATATATATATATATATATATATATATATATATATATATATATATATATATATATATATATATATTTGAAGGAGACTCTTTGCTGACTAGTAACAAACAAAACAAAACGCTTCCAATGAATTCATCTCCCTTCCTTTGTTACATGAATGAAGAATTTTCATGTTTCCTTTATTTATTGTATGGTTTGTTTCTTTTAGAAGTCCATATATGACTGATTTTTCATCTGATAATACATGTCAGGGAGATGAATTTATTGGAAGCGTTGGAAATAAATAAATTGTACAAGGACCCCAAGTTCATAACGCTCAACGACCAACTAGATCTATGCAGCTCGCCCCTTTTGAATTCAGGAATTTTAGGATCCATTCAATAGTTGCTAATCGTGACATATTGTAATATTGGTAACGTGTTAGGTCAGGTACCTAGAGCAGATACCTGTCCATACTATTTAAGCCAGAAACACGTGTCCGCGGTTTGCCCCTATTTTTTGAGTGTTCTGTCCACGAATTTCCCCCTTTTGATATATATATATATATATATATATATATATATATATATATATATATATATTTATTGACATATTGTAATATTGATAACGTGTTAGGTCAGGTACCTAGAGCAGATACCTGTCCATACTATTTAAGACGCCTTTTGATCTTTTCTGCATATCTTTTAGTATAAAACGGTACTTTCTTCTACGGAAATAGTTAATTCTTTTTCCTCCAACAAATTTGCAGATGATGATAATAATAATATTAAATGAATTTATTGTATTATTCAGCGATATTGGTATCCAGATCCGCTATCAAGCTGGCTGCATTTGAAACTAAGCGGTTGATACAAACTTCAATATCGTCCAATAGACCACACGCTCTCATGCTGGGGATATGATCAACTTCATTTCACCTTACAGAACACTTGAAATATGCTATCTCCTGACATTTTTCATGCTCTCCGAATACATGTGATGGAATATTCTTGAGGTCTCTGCATAACTTTGCAACTTTTCAGACCAATGAAGTTTTTTCTCTAATCCTGGACATCGTAGCAGATTTCATACTTAGGTGCGTAGTCTACGGGCATTGCCTTCGACTAGTTTCCTTAGACCTGGTGGTACTGGCAAATTTTTTGAAATACTTCGCTTTCTATCTGTTAATTGAATTTTGATTATCATCTTCATTTTATTGCACAAATAAAAATGGAGTTGCACGGAAAAAACACTTCTCTATCTGAGATGGGCGGGCTCACTTTACCTAATTTCAAAGGTATATTTTCAGATTATTTGCTCAACATAAAATTGCAGATTTTTTATTTGACTGACACTAAAATCAGAAAACCAACACTTCATCCCACATTTCAATTTCCTAATTGAATTCGTTCAAAAAATGAGAGGAAAGAAGACAGATTAAAGAAAAGCACTGTAATAGGACAAAATATAATCTGTACTTTCTAGAAGAAAAACACATTATTGTCAGAATACCAATACCTGTGTGAAGTATAAAATCAGCACGAATATTCTTGATATAAGCATAAATATTTCGTAAAATATAATTTTTCTTCCATGAAGAATATTCATTTCTTGAAATCAATATCAATTATCAAATGAACATTTCTGATGGTAATAATAATCAATGTAGTATCAAAAAAAAGCTATACTTGTTACTAAAAATCATACTTAATATGAATGCATATATTCAAATATTTGAAATGCATTGTTAAAAAGGAAAGTTATGAGTTGGAAGAATTCGTCGTAATGAATAACAAAACTGACTGTTACGTTCCCATTTGCTGTCAATAGATTTGAGACAAGCATCTACATAGACATTGCTGAAAAGAGATACCACATCTAATCTAGCAGTCACATAATTCTCTATGTAAAATGTCCCATCAACGGAAGAAATACTAGTGCCTGAAAGATGTTTTATTCATTCTGACTCAATGGAAAGTTTCAATTTATTAACCGCAGATATTTGACTTTATTAAAATTCTTCAATCTGAGTTTTGTTATATGAAATTCGTTGCCTTCCAGAAAATTATCAAAAGACGAAACGATTTGATAATTCTTAAAAATTTTTCGAAGTCAACAAATTCCATAAAACAAAATTTTTCATAAAATTAGATTGAAAAATTCAAATAAAATCAACCAACTTTCATCTGCAATTATTGAATTGAAACTTTCTACTTGGTCAGAATGGATAAAAAATCTTTCAGGCAATATTGTCTCTGAAGGCATTTCAAAATTTTCGGCCTTGGGCCTCATATTTAGCATTGAACCCATCGTTAATGAGACATTTTCCATAAACAACATTTTAGCTGATGATACATAACATCTACTATCACTAATGATAATGAAAAAAATGTCCATAGTAGAACGGTCTACTGATATTATCCCTAATATAATTACTTCCAGAAACCACTTTTTCTTCAAAACCAAACGTTTCACAAAATATAATCCAATCTCATTGTACCCAAATCTGATGAAGGCAATGTCACTGTGATTCTTGACCGTGAGCAATATATTATTCTTTCTAAAAACCTCATTGAAAATTGTGATTCTAACTCACAAGTGAGTGAAGATCCTATATTACAAGTTCAACGTAATTATAATGATTTGATTAAAAAATATTTGAAGTCAATCAGACTGACAAACTCACAAAATAAAACGTCCCACTAATCATACTGGGACCTTGCCCAAATGTTATGCATTACCTAAAATACACAAACCGATTCTGTCGGTTAGACCTATCATTACTTCAATTGGTTCTCCTACTGAAAAACTTACATCATTTCAACGAAAGACTATGAATTTGACAACCAGTATTTTATTAAAGATTCTTTTGATGTTTTCTCTACATTCAATACAATGATTTTACCAAATAATTATGTGTTTGCTAGCTTATATGTGGTATCTATTTTCAGCAATGTCTATCTATTGATAGAATATGGGGACGTATTGGTCAGTTTTGTGATATTCATAAAAACTAATTCTTCCAACTTTCCTTTTTAACAATACATATTATTTGTTTGATGGTAAATTTTATAAACAAACATTTGGTACTCCAATGGGAGCAGAGATTAGCCCCATTTTGATAGCATAGGTCATAAATGACCTGCTAGATTTGGTCTCATAGGTACTTCCCTTCGATAAAAAAAATATGTCGATGACATTTTCATCTCCTTTTGCTCAAGATTGTATATCTGAGATTGTGGACATCTTCAATAATTATGACCCTTACATAAAGTTCACCATTGAAACTGAAAACAACGAACAATGGGTTCCTCTCTTTGACTTTAAGGTAATCAGAACACCAGATAATACTCTACTCATAGATTGGTATCGTAAGCTTATCATTTCTGGTAGGTTACTGAACTATTGGTTATACCATAAGCAATCAACAAAAATTAACATGGTCAAGCAAATGGAAAACCGCATTCTACAGATTTCCGATCCTTTTTTTCATTAGAAGAATTTGAATATTCTTTTCCTACTATTTAACAATAACTCTCACCCAGATCCTCTACTCAAGGAGATTTTATTCATAACGTCAACCATTGATGTTCAAATCAACAATAAAAACCAGTTGGATAGAAATTCTTTAAATTATGACAATATCACAATTGGGGCTGATCCACTTCCAGTTCTTATACTTCTCTCTTCTTTACCATACATCAGTGATATAATACCTAAATGTGATAGTGAATATATTGGTCAAACGTCAAGACTACTCAAGGATAGAATCAGTTCACATAAAAGTGGAATTCATCCAGAGAGGTAAGCTCTCAATAATCATGTTTCCAAAGAAGGTCATATAATGGACTATAATTCAACTGAAATTTTATCTTATGATGCACTGTTTGGAACCTTTGGTGTAGTAATGAATATTACTGGAGTTTTTTCCCAACACCAAATCGTTATTTTTAACACCTCGACACGTGTTTCGATCACCAAGTGATCATCTTCAAAGAGGAAGATGTGTCGAGGTGTAAAAAATAACGATTTGGTGTTGTGAAAAAACTTCAGTAATATTGAAATTTCATCATTTGAAAAAAATACATCTAAAAAATTGTTTTTGGAAATGCCATTTATATTAACATCAAATGATTGCCTCAATAAAAGATCAGACATTGACAACACCAGTGAAATCTACGCCTTCCTATTAGATATTGATATAAATTTACATGATTTTCAAACCAGAAACTATTCTGGATTTTCATATAATTAATGTATATATATATATATATATATATATATATATATATATATATATATATATATATATATATATATAAATCAAAAAATGAAACAATTAGTGGACACAACACTCCAAAAGTGGGGCAAACCGCGGACACGTGTTTCTGGCTATTGGCCTCATCAGCGCGGTGCAGCCAAGTGTAAAGATGGGCAACACTTGTTTGCCGAAAGCAGAAAACAACACATATGCACGGAGTCAACAACAGGAGCCAACCGCACATTTGTGGTTCCAGTTAGAAGACCTAGAATTCCCAGGCTACATCTAACATGACCACGTAGGCAGCTATAGCTACCTGCGTGACATCCGGGTCCAGAATATAAATACAAAGAGAGATTTTATCGAGTGGGTATGATATAAAAATCAAAAAATTAAACAATTAGTGGACACAACACTCCACAACACGTGTTTGCGGTTTGCCCCACTTTTGGAGTGTTGTGTCCACTAATTGTTCCAGTTTTTGATTTTTATATCCTACCTACTCGATAAAATCTTTCTTTGTATATATATATATATATATATATATATATATATATATATATATATATATATATATATATATATTTGTAGTTATGAAAATTGAGAGGTGGTAAGTAAAGGAAATGAGAGATTTTCAACTTTTTTGTCAACAAGGGGATTCTTCTCAAGGCGACGAAGGTGAATGCCACGTGAATTTTTTGTCTCCAGAAATTTGAAAAATATTGTGAGAGAAAAGTTAAGAATTGAACAAAATTGTATGGTTTCTGTTAATTAAAAGTAAATTCAGTGAAAACCTACCTGTCAAGCCCACTTCTACTCAAGTTTCAGTCACAAGTCAGCTCCGAAGTTTAGATAACTCACACCACACATCAACAATGGAGGAAAACCAGGTATTTACCGATTCCACTTCAAATCAAAATATATGCATATATTAATGAAATTGTACAAGAATAAAATGATAGGACAGTCGAAATAAAGTTTGATTCCAGAAATTACGTATGCAAACGAATTATAGTGACTCTGAATAATAAACTGACATTTTACAGACAAAGACTGCGTTCCAATATTGACACTAAAATAGTTCGGTGTAGGTTCAGGACATTTTTAGAATTGAGTAATTTTCTCTTTTGATAATTGATTAATATTTATCATTTTTACATTTATTATTGAAATTGTTCTTCATTTTCTGAAATCAGTTGTGTCTTTTTCAGATTTTTTCACAGGAATATCTGCAAGTAAGATCAAATTTGGGTGAGTAATCGTTGTTTTTGTGTCTGAATCCACCTGAGGTGTTGAGAAAAATCTCTACACTGAGTGATAGGATTTAAACTCAACATAAGAGTCTAGCCGAATGAAATTTCCATTTCAAACAATGATAAAAATAATAATAATTAGAAATTCTGTACTGTTACATATTTCTCCTTTGACAATTACATTTTTAAGCAAACCCTTGGAACTCCCATGGGAGCAGCTATTTCCCCAATATTAGCAGCATATATGATGGATGATGTGTTGGACACAGTATTACCAGTCTTATCCTTCAAACCTCTTTTTTTTTAAATATGTAGATGATATAGTTTCATTTCCCCATGATGGCACCAATGAGATTCTTGACACTCTTAACAGTTACGACCCATACATACAGTTTACGATTGAAACAGAAGATCACTTGCAGTCAGTACCGTTCCTCGATACAAAGTTTATCAGAACAACAGAGAACAGAGTTTTAATTGACTGGTACAGAAAACCTCGCACCTTAGGTACATACATAAACTACCTATCGTATCAAACATTCTATGAAAGTCCACATGGTCAAACAACTAAAAAAATAGGGTGCTGAAAATCTCAGATACAAGTTTCCACAATAAAACCTTTAAAATTCTTTCGAATATTTTCATAAAAACTTTGTATCCCATTCGGTTGATAAATAATATTTTGTTCAATACACCAACATCTCTAAAAAACAATAAGTTAACTACCCACTGTATCAATGGCCCAGTCCAATATATTTTCACAACCTTACCCTCCATTAAGGAGATAACTACCAAACTATCCAGGATATTTCATAATTTACCGAATATTAAAATAGCCAATAAAACGGTACTTACTATAAAATCACTACATAGCAAAGTCAAAGACAAGGTTCCATCAATAAACCAAGTGAATGTTGTTTATAGTATTCTGTGTCAATCATGTGATAAGATATATGTTGGCCAAACTTCACGATCAGTAGGTGCTAGAATTACTTCGTACAAATGTGACTGTAGATTACATACAGAAAGATGCTCTTTAGCAGACCACCATATGGATTATAAGTCAATGAAATTATTAACCACTGAATCAAGCTCAGTTGAGAGGTCCTTCCTAGAAATGTCTTACATTTTTGAAAATAACAATTGTATGAACAAAAGAACAGATATTAATCACTTAAGTGGAATTTATTTCTACTTATTGACTCTAGACAAGAACTTTCTTAAGAACAATATCAATTTGAACAATTCCATTGTATAACAAATCTCAATTTTGATCTTATCATAAAAAAATTTTGAACCAAACATAAATTTTACATGATAAACTAGAGTACACAATTATATATTATATATATATATATATATATATATATATATATATATATATATATATATATATATATATATATCAAACATGAAAGAAGGGATAATGAGTGGATATGGTATTATCAATGAAGAGGAATTTTTTGGACAAGCACTCATATGGAAGTGGGCAAACCGTAGACACGTGTTTCTGGCTATTTAGCCTTCGTCAGTACGGTACAGCCAAGTGTAAAGGATGGGCAACACTTGGTTGCGAAAAAAAGGTCGAAAACAAAACAAGCGGATTCACCATCAGGGGGCCAACTGCGGTTTCGTGTCATCGTTGGAAGACCTCGTGATTACAAGGACTAACTCCCAACTTCGTCACGGGTGCAGCTATAGCAACCTGCGTGACATCCGGGTCCAAGATAAATCAAACATGAAAGAAGGGATATTGAGTGGATATGGTATTATCAATGAAGAGGAATTTTTTGAACAAGCACTCATATGAAAGTGGGCAAACCGTAGACACGTGTTTCTGGCTATTTAGCCTTCGTCAGTACGGTACAGCCAAGTGTAAAGAATGGGCAACATGACACGAAATGACATGACACGAAACCGCAGTTGTCTCCCTGATGGTGAATCCGCTTGTTTTGTTTTCGACCTTTTTTTCGCAACCAAGTGTTGCCCATATTTTACCGCATTGATTATATATATATATATATATATATATATATATATATATATATATATATATATATGATGAGCTGTTTTCTCGGGTTTCGCTCCGTGTTCTGTGTATTTTCTCCCCATAAGGATTATTTTCACAACGTTTCGGCAAAGTCTCATTTGCCATCTTCTGGTGATGTCTGTTTTTTTTCAACTAGAAACCCGAGAAAACAGCTCATCAAACTTTATCCGTGAGAATCTTCGAGTTAACATATATATATATATATATATATATATATATATATATATATATATATATATATATATATATATATATATATATATATATATATATATATATATTTGTTTTGTTATAAAATAGACTCGGAGAAATCAATAAAAGGAAAATATTTTCATAAAAAATCATTATAATCAATTAGAAATATGGAAATGTTTGAAAAGAAGAGTTGCAAATGGTTTCCTCAGTTATGAACACAGAATGATACTTGAACGAAATTAAGGTATTTAGACATAAGTGAGGTTACACAAAATTTGTAAACATATAAAAGAGGAATGTAGCTAATTTTAGAAGTATGTATCAAAATTGTTAATAAACTAGTTTCAGGAGTATATGAAACTTCGAAATTTGAACTTGTGACAATTAGTGATTCGTATCCGAGCAAATGAGATGTTATTAAATTTTTTTTGTCAACAAGTTGTTTTCATTCACAAACCTCAAGAAAGGGGCCACGCTAATTTCTTGCTCCACAAATATTCGAAAATTGAGTCAAAAATAATTAAAACCCAAGTGTAATATTAATAATAAATTATAGTTGAATGAAATCTAATACTTTCTTTTGGCAAAAGGCAAACCATCAAGTAACAAAATAAAAAAAATATCTTGAAGCATGATTCGTATTTCCAAAGGTCAGTCCTGGGGATTTTCATCAAATTAATTTGTCACTTCACACATAAAGGAGAGAATCCATGTATTTTTGCCAACAATATCCAAAGTTCGAACCGAATAAAATATATATGCATATGAAAGATTTGTCCAAATAGACAATGAGAACAATGAATTTGAAATTATATTCAAGAATATTTTTTGCATATGCAAATAATGAAACGGCGATTTGTGTCAGAACTAATACTTGGCGTTTCCACAAAATAAAGTGCGTTCCGTATTCAATTCACAGTTCGGATGTAGCATAGAACATATTTTCAGGCTAGATTAATGTTTTGAGAACTTTTATAATTTTTGATATTTTTTTTACTCTTTTATTGAATTGTTCTGTATGCATATCTCTATTGTATCTCTCCCAAAATTTATCCACAGATACCTTCACAGATCGTGTTGTTTCCTGTTAAGTGATATTTATATTTGAGCAAGAATTCATCTGAGATGTTGAGAAAAATTCATAAACATTGAGATATAGGAATTTAAACCCAACAAAAGAAAACCCAAATTTATAAAACTTGAATAATAAATAAAAACAACAAATTTTCCATAAAATTCAAAATTCATTACCAGTCCATATAGCTAAATCATTATGAATATAGTATGTTACTAAATCCTTGATCTCATCTATAGTCCTGATCGATTCCCATTTTACAGGTCAGGTTAGGTCATTGTATAATATTGTACGAAAATGATTTAAAATTGCTAAAAGAACCAATACAAATGAAAAATCAAAAACAATAGCTGAAAATAACAATTATATTAAGCAACACAAATACTGAAATGAAATTATAGTTGAATAAAATACGAGTAAAAAATAAAAAATCAAACAAAAAATGAAAAATAAAAAAAAGAGATTCCAAGCGAAGTTACTTGACGTCGTTTCGATTGTTAGTATCCACAATCGTGTTCGGGTAATGACTGGACCAATTCCTCTCAGGGGTGACTATTTATGGGTCATTCGAGTATTTTCACTTATATTCACTTTCCGCTTCACCGGTTTAGTAGGAGATGACCGTTTAGCGTGAGTTAGCCATTTTTCGCTTAATTATGGGTTTCCATATGTTGCGTATCTCTACGCTAGCTTGGCTTATAATATATTGTTGGACAACATGTATGCAGCTTCTTTGATTTTTTTCCTTAACCAGTGTTCCTCCCTGTGTATGATCTCAGCTTGAAACCACTTCATTAATATGTTAAACCGTGGGAACCACCCTACGTCAGGCACTTCCTTATAATTATCTGCAGCATGAATGGAATTTAATATTAGCCTCATATATGTATCACATACGAAACTTATCCTCCAGAGTTCTAATTAAAAGAAATTGTGGCTCACAGCAGCACACGGCGTGACTTATACTCCACTAATATCCTCACGTGTTATTGTTCACGAAATACCCTAAAACTATTTAGAACAATGAAAATGCACGGGATTTTTTCTTCGAACTATTCATAATTTCTTTTTTTTTCAGTTCCACTTTATAGAACTCATTATTTCGCACGTTTCTTGCAATACTCCTAAAGTCATATTTTGAGTGCATGATATGGTGAAAAATCATATTTTGTTAATGAGGGAGGAGACTTTCGACTTCTGGCTCCACTGCGTCTATTTTTTCGGAATTTTTTATTCTCTTTTCTTTAAAGGGACCGGTGGATATATTTTCATGTATACGTCATAGAAAAGTCTAATTTTCTTTTCCTAAATGATGGAAACCGTCTCAATACTTTTTCCACAATATCTATGTTGCTTTCGGGGCGATAACTCCCAATTTTGAGCGTTATATTGACATAAAATAAACTGAAACAGTTGAGTTTTGGAAAGGACGTACAACGTATGATAGATATTTTTAATCTGGGAAACATAATGAAAAATATATTAATAGTATATTATTCAACGAGCGTATAATGATGGCTATTATTCACGAAGTTAAATTTACGACGACACACAGGGAAGTGGACTGAATCTCCGAGAGAATAATAGCCTTTATACGCGAGTAGAATACTAAATTTTATCCACGACTAATAAAACTTTTTGTTGAAGCTTTTTTGTTGTGAAATTTTGAAAAATTTGAAAAATTCACTGAATATCTTACCTTTCTTGTCAGGTATTTATCACCAGATGCTTCAGTTGAACAGTTATTGATATCTTTCCTAAAAAGAGTTTTTGCTTTTTTTAAGGCTGAAAACCTTCTGATTTTCGTTTTTAAAATGTTTTCAATTTATAACTTGATGTTAGGTGATCGTATTTCTGAGCATTGAATAATAGTGTTGAAGATTCACATTTTGCGGATAATTCAATGAAGTATTCTAACAAAGTCGATTAAAAAAAATGGTTTTCTTTCTTTTTTGCCAACTCGAAAAATATTCATAGGCCATTGTATATACTTTCCTTGAATTTTCCGGCATTAAATTCAGTGAAGCAACTCCAGCAGCTTCTCTAATTCCGGGTGATGTTGAAAAATAATCATTTTGATTTTCTTTGTCCATTTTTAGTTCGTTTTCTTACACAATTCCACACAAAATATCAAAACACTGAGAAATCTACGTACACAAACAATAATGTTGACGGAATGGATTGAAATTATTTCAATTGAATAGAAGTGGCCGATACTTGATGAAAATCCATAATAAAACTGACTAATACAGTTTATTTTTGCTCTAGGTTAGATTAGGTCCAAAGTGAGTGGGTCTATTCGACACTCCACCGCAACCCGCAAGGGTTTATTGTGGCTCACACCTATCCACACTCGGCCAAATAAACTCAGCTTCTTAACGGAGCCGATTAGTTTGTATGGTGAGTGGTCTTTCAGGTCAGATGGTGAGAGTACGGCTCTGCCGAACTCTAAAAAAACTTGATTCGGTCCCAAGCGGGGCAGGTACAAAGTATATGACAACCTTCCCATATGAGGGATTTTGCACGTAAGCTACATCTAACGATGCCTTAGATTCAGCCGTGCAGGGCTTTTTCGCCTCTGGTTTTGGTGAATCATCATTTGAGCGCAAACGTTTGCTAACCTGCTCAAGGGGGGTTTGTTCGTCCACCTGAGACAGATTCTGCGTACGCCGCAGCTCTCGCTCCTGAACTAAATTCACAAGGAGGTCAATTGGAGTCGTAAACTCGACATCCATTTCCTTTGTAGACTCGCTCCTGAACTAAATTTACAGGGAGGTCCGTTGGAGTCGTAAACTCGATATCCATCTCCTCTGTAGACTCGCTCCTCAACTGAATTTACAGGGAGGTCAGTTGGAGTCGTAAACTCGACATACATCTCCTCGTAGACTCGCTCCTGAATTAAATTTACATGGAGGTCCGTTGGAGTTGTTAACCCGTCATCCTTCTCCTCTGTAGACTCGCTCCTGAACTAAATTTACAGATATTATGTCTGAGAGAAAATGAATATGTAATTCAATATCTCGTTCAGCATCGAGAATAAAGATGGAATTACTTTTTGTAACGGGTTTCACGAACCCGCGACACGTGTTTTGCTATACAATAGCTTTCTCAAGCGTTAATGATATTATATATTTTTTTGACTTTTTCTGCAATAAATTCAGTAGAGCAACTGCATCAGCTTCTCTAATTTTTGATGGTGTTGAAAAAAGTCCTTTTCATTTTCTTGGTCCATTTTTATGTCAATTTCTATGTCCGTTTTTCTACACAAGTCAACATAAAATGTCAAAATATTAATAAATTCACGTACACGCTTAACGCTTGAGAAAGCTATTGTATAGCGAAACAGGTGTCGCGGTTTTTGTAAAACCCTTTATAGTGTAAAATCAAACATTCAACTGTATTATTGAGTTCAGATTGGTTTTGTTCTAAAAGCTTTGTTGATGTATGAAATGTTTTGAAAAAGATGGTATCTTGAGAAACAGATATGACACGAACATTCGAAGTCGTTGATATCTCAGTATAGATGCTCGTTGCTCTTCAATCACGGGTCCCGGGTCAAAATCTGGTCTGGTAAAATTCACTTGTTCACTTTTTTATATGGAATCAGGAACTTTATTGAGAACATTTGTTGGTATACACGATAAAATTTCAAAAACCGAATATTTCAGGTATTATTAAAGTAAAGCAAACATACGTATAATTGGTACGTTTTACGATAGTCGTGAATGAATATAGTATTCACACACATCTCATTGCACTGATATCTGGTTCAGAAATGAGCGTTAATTCTTTTTTTCCAAATACTTTTTTGTTTCATACCTGCAATGATATAATTCCATCTGCGAACCAGACAAATGACAGGTGTGATTTTTCCTTGTGCAGAAAATTCCATTCCCACAATGTATCCTTCTGCAATACTACATAAGATTAGTTGAGTTAACTTATTCATCTTGAAATTTATTTTATTCGTGCTTTCATGGAAAGTTTCAGATCCATTAAACAAATCTTATTGGTGAACCCGCATTCCTGTTTCATACACCGCTTATCAAAATCATTCATGGTCCTTCGAGCCGAATGTGGTTTGATGGTTCGGAACCTTTGATGTAGTAATGAATATTACTGGAGTTTTTTCCCAACACTAAACTGTTATTTCAATACCTCGACACATGTTTCGATCACCAAGTGATTATTTTCAAGAGGAAGATTGAAATAAATATACTTACAGTGTTATTCTTATTTATACCATAGACACTTCTTCTAGGTACCTGCGTCTTAAGTATCTTAAATTAATTTAACAATATTGCCTTTTCTACTAGTCTTGAATTAATTTCACAATATTTCCTTATGTAAGAGTCGGGTAAATCTAATAATTAAACAATTTAACAAGCTATGTAGTATACTATTAGGTATTGGTTCACCATCGTCATTCATAATATTATTATGTTCACTCATTTCTACACTCTCATGGGCATCAAGATGCTTGCTGATGTTAACTTGTCTAACTAATCTTATGAATAGATCTAGATGCCTATGAGAGTGTAGAAATAAGTAAACATAATAATATTATTAATTACGATGGTGGACCAATACCTAATAGCTTGTTGAGAAAATATTTCAATTGTTAGATTCACCCGACTATTACATTAGGACTAGTAGATGAGGCAATATTGTGAAATTAATTCAAGACACTTGAGACGCAGGTACCTAGAAGAGGTATCTATGGTATAAATGAGGATAACATTGTAAGTATATTTAGTTCATTCTTCCTCTTGATGATGATCACTTGATGATCGAAACACATGTCGAGGAGTTGAAATAATGGTATGTATTTTCTTGTTGTTGTAGCATTAGTCTTTATTATTAGAATGAAGAATTTTTGTTTGATTATTTCGCAACATTGCTTCTCAGAAGTTTTAACTGCGAATAAAAATTCGAGAGGCTAGAGAGAGTAGCAAGAAGAAAATTATCGAAAGTCGGTCGGTTCGATTCATATTGTTTAAATAATTTACGGTAATTCGGTATAGTTTTACGGTGAAAGGTGAAAATCAGTATAGCGTGCTTTGATCCGTTATTCATTGGGTCTAGGGTGGTGTTTTTCCCAATTCTTCCTTTCCTTCCTAAAGCCATTTCCAGCACCATCAGAAATCGAGAAGACAAATTACGGACCAGTGAAGGTAAGAACTTTCTTCATATTTCTTACAGAACATTTTGGTCCCATCGAGCTCGGATTGTGTAAAATTTTAAATAGTTCGTAGTTTGTTTGAATCGGTTTCACTGAATTTTGTAATTTTCTGTTACCTCAATATTGCGATTCGTAAACCTACATTCATACGGAAAATATAAATAAAATTATTGTTCATTCATTGAATATAATCTTTCTAGGGAGTTTTTTTATTTCACAGGCAGTGTGTCGGTTTTTACAGTAACTGTTATTGCTGCTAGTCCGCACCTATACGGTAGCAATGTTTGCAGAAGGAAAGTTCGATTTGACAAAGTGGTCTTCGAGTTCGTTGGAATTGTTGGAGAATATCCCCTTAGAAAAGAGGTTATCAAAGCCTGTGCTTTTCAATACAGAAACAAAAATATTGGGAATGTTCTGGAATCCTGAAATGGGTAGTTTTAGGTTCAAGTTTCCAGTTCCAGGATCTAGCTGTACTAAACGTTTAATCTTGTCCACAGTGGCGCGGTGTTATGATCCAGTACGATTGTTGGCACCATTCATTTTGTATTTGAAACTTCTGATAAAGGAGCTATGGAAACTCAAAATAGGTTGGGATGACATAGTCCCCCATGAAGTTTCCCAGAAGTGGTTGAATCTGAAAGATGAATGGTCGGTACTTGGGGAGATTCAGTTTTCGCGTTATATGGGAACCGTGAGAACATCTCCAATAATGTTAGTAGCTTTTGCGGATGCCAGCATGGATGGATATGGAGCTGTGGTATATGTGCGAACAGTAACAGAAAACGGAGAAATTGCTGTTAATTTGTTATGTGCGAAATCCAAGGTTTCCCCCTTCAAGATTGTTACAATTCCTAGACTAGAGTTAGTGGCAGCTCTTCTTTTATCTTGGTTGGTCAAGCATGTTTTGAAAATTTTCAATAATAAAATTTGTATTTCAAAAATATTTGCATTTTCAGATTCTACGACAGTTCTTCAATGGATGAATTCTACCCTGTTGAAAGATATATTTGTCGCCAACAGGGTTGCACAAATAAGAGAAAATATTTCAAATGCTGAGTGGTGTCATATATCTGGGTTAACGAATCCTGCGGATATTTTATCTAGGGGTGCAACTCCTTCCCAATTGATGGGAAACTACTTGTGGATTTCGGGTCCAACTTGGATGAAATTACCGGTTGAAGATTGGCCTATTAGTGAGAAAAGTTGTTTTGAGAATTGTGGGCAGGACATCGATTCCATAAAATGTCTCGTTTCAATGAAGAACACGGAAAATGTCCCAATATAAAGGTCGGGACAACCATTATTTTGAAAAATGATAATTCGCCACCGCTTCATTGGCCATTAGCTATTATTACTGATGTTCATCCAGGAAAGGAAGGAATTATTCGTAATGTAACAGTAAGGACTAATAAAGGCACCTACTCTAGACCGGTGGTTAAGGTGTGTCCTTCACCTACTCAATAAAAAGAGTTTTTTCTTATATCTTCATTTCAAATATTGTTTTATTTATTTTATTGAATTGAAATGTTTCATGCAATTGTTATTTTGGGGATATTTACATTTGGTATTACTATAATGGGTTAGATATTTATTGTTGTACCGGTTCAGTATCTCCCACCTATTTGTTCATGGTGTTAACAAGTTAGCTGAAAAACAATTTTTCAGGGTGGGGGGTATGTTGTAGCATTAGTCTTTATTATTAGAATGAAGAATTTTTGTTCGATTATTTGGCAACATTGCTTCTCAGAAGTTTTAACTGCGAATGAAAATTCGAGAGGCTAGAGAGAGTAGCAAGAAGAAAATTATCGGAAGTCGGTCGGTCCGACTCATATTGTTTAAATAATTTACGGTAATTCGGTATAGTTTTACGGTGGAAGCGTGCTTCCACCGTAAAACTATATATATATATATATATATATATATATATATATATATATATATATGAATAGGTTCAATTTATAGTCAAACCAAAATGAGAAAAACCAAGGAAGTACTTGATAAAAATAGCGGCGCAAACGCAAGCGAAACATAAGTGGAAACACATATTGGTGTGACACCCAAGTCAATTTGCCAAGTTTTTATGTCAGTGTTGGTGGTTTTATCAATTAACCGACAACTGCGTTAGCAGAAATTTGGGAAGCTAACCTGAAATGCCACCGGAAAACGAATCCACATGTTTCTAGAAATGACATTAAATCTAGAAAGGTTAATGCAGTCAAGCTGCTGGAAAATAATTTCATGGAATTATTTTGTATTCAATCGACAACCGCCTGCCCGGTACTTACGATGCCCAATAGGCTGAAACAGCTGTCTACCGGTGGATCTTAAATTGAAATCAATATGGGAATGATCAAAAAGTACTAATCTATTCATTTTTTGATTTTCATGGAATTATTTTCCAGCAGCTTGACTGCATTAACCTTTCTAGATTTAATGTCATTTCTAGAAACATGTGGATTCGTTTTTCGATGACATTTCAAGTTAGCTTCCCAAATTTCTGCTACCGCAGTTGCCGGTACTCACGATCGGAAAGTCGTGGGTCCGATTCCTGCCTCGACCAGATATATTTCTCGATAGAATTTATCTGGTTGAAGCTGGGATGATTCTGCAACCGTGTTAGGAATCACACGTCAAAAGGTAAGTCCTCGTTTGTCGTTTGTCGCACAAGTTTCCCAACTTCTGAGAGTTGTTGTTCGTATGGGGGCGACAGCTGATTAACGGAAGAACAGATTATAAAACAGATTTTTTTTCAAATCAGAATTTGCCATTCTTATATAACAAACTGTTCACTAATAGAGTTATCTTAAATTTGAAGTCAATCGATGTATTAGACCCTCTGCAACTATTGACGATATATTATGACTCACTCACAATCAAATTTTTACAAATGAGGCCAGTTTCTCAACGATGATAGATCATGTGTCAGGTTCAATGACAAATATTGAAAACCTGATTCAGGCGGCTATTCTTGTATTGTTTAGGTATTCAGTGTCAGACAAAATTCAGCCATTTGCAGTGATGAAAAGTCAGAAGTGAATATAATGGAGACACCCATATCCATTCGTTGCCTGTTAGTCGGTCGGTAGCCAGCCGGTTAGATGTGGGTGTTTTGTTCACTCACTCAAATCGGCCATCGTGTTGGTCGATAGTTTAAGCCCCAGGCTGAACGATCAATTTTCACTTACTATCGTCCAACACGTGTTAGGAATTGCAGGTTAATACGTAAGACCTCGTTAGACCTTAGCTCGCACAAGTTTCGACCACCTGCCCGGTACCGATGATGCCCAATAGGCTGATACAGCTGTCTACTGGTGGCTTTTGAATTGAAATCAATATGGAAATGATCAAAAAGTACTTATCTATTTATTTTTTGATTTTCATGGAATTATTTTTCAGCAGCTTGACTGCATTAACCTTTCTAAATTTCATGTCATTTCTAGAAACATGTGGATTCGTTTTCCGATGGCATTTCGGGTTAGCTTCCCAAATTTCTGCTACCGCAGTTGTCGGTACTCACGATCGGAAAGTCGATTCCTACCTCGACCAGATATTTTTCTCGATAGAATTTATCTGGTTGAAGCTGGGATGATTCTGCAACCGTGTTAGGAATCACACGTCAAAAGGTAAGACCTCGTTATACCTCAGCTCGCACAAGTTTCCCAACTTCTGAGAGTTGTTGTTCGTATAGGGGCAACAGCTGATTAACGGAAGAACAGATTATAAAACAGATTTTATTTTCAAAACAGAATTTGCCATTCTTATATAACAAACTGTTCACTAATAGAGTTATGTTGAATTTGAAGTCAGTCGGTGTATTAGACCCTCTGCAACTATTGACGATATATTATGACTCACTCACAATCAAATTTTTCCAAATGAGTCCAGTTTCTCAAAGATGGTAGATCATGTGTCAGGTTCAATGACAAATATTGAAAACCTGATTCAGGCGGCTATTCTTGTGATGTTTAGGTATTCAGTGTCGGACAAAATTCAACCGTTTGCAGTAATGAAAAGTCAGAAGTGAATATAATGGAGACACCAATATCCATTCGTTGCCTGTTGGTCGGTCGGTAGCCAGTCGGTTCGATGTGGGTGCTTTGTTCACTCACTCAAATCGGTCACCGTGTTGGTCGATAGTTCAAGCCCCAGGCTGAACGATCAATTTTCACTTATTATCGTCCAACCCGTGTTAGGAATTACAGGTTAATACGTAAGACCTCGTTAGTCCTCAGCTCGTACAAGTTTCGACCACCTGCCCGGTACTGACGATGCCCAATAGGCTGAAACAGCTGTCTACCGGTGGCTCTTAAATTGAAATCAATATGGAAATGGTCAGAATGGTACTTACTTATTTATCTTTTCATTTTCATGGAATTATTTTCCAGCAGCTTGACTGTATTAACTTTTCTCGATTTCATATCATTTCTAGAGAGATGTGGATTCGTTTTTCGGTGACATTCCAGATAAACTTTCCAAATTGCTACCAATGCAGTTGTCGGTTGATTGGTCAAACCACCAACACTGACATAAAAATCTTGGCAAGTTGACTTGGGTGTCACACCAATAGGTGGTTCCACTTATGTTTCGCTTGCGTCTACGCAGCAATTTTTATCAAGTACTTTCTTGGTTTTTCTCATTTTGTCTTCAATCGAGGACCGCCTGTCCGGTACTGATGATGCTTAATAGGCTGAAACAGCTGTCTACCGCTGGCTCTTGAATTGAAATCAATATGGGAATGATCAAAAAGTACTTATCTATTTATTTTTTGATTTTCATGGAATTATTTTCCAGCAGCTTGAATGCATTAACCTTTCTTGATTTAATATCATTTCTAGAAACACGTGGATTCTTTTTCCGATGGCATTTCAGGTTAGCTCCTCAAATTTCTGCTACCGCAGTTGTCGGTTGATTGGTCAAACCACCAACACTGACATAAAAACTTGACAAGTTGACTTGGGTGTCACACCAATTGGTGGTTCCACTTATGTTTCGCTTGCGTTTACGCAGCTATTTTTATCAAGTACTCTCTTGGTTTTTCTCATTTTGTCTTCAATCGAAGACCGCCTGCCTGGTACTGACGATGCCCAATGTCTACCGGTGGCTCTTAAATTGAAATCAATATGGGAATGATCATAAAGTACTCATCTATATATATATATATATATATATATATATATATATATATATATATATATATATATCTGTTTTTGAGATAAAAAATAAATTGTGCTAAATATGGTCCAAAACATAGCCTTAATGAAATTAAGTACATCAGTACTCTCAATTCATGAAAAGTTATACATGTCTCTATACCTAAATCGTCAAGTTTTTGTGGAAAAATAGTTATTCAACTTTTTACCTACAAGTGTTGAAAGTGGCATTTTATTTTGTGAGTGGGGATTATTGCAAAACGAGCGTCAGCAAGTGGAGCAAACTCACGAGCAAAATAAAATCACTTTCAACTAATGTATCATACACATTTTTTTGTATAACGTTACTGCTGATAATGAAAAAAATTATAGGGTCCATGGGATTTGAACACACGATCTTTGGATTACAAGGCATATGTTACAACTACGTACGCCAACTCACGTTATTTTAAGGAGATTGTTGGTTAGTCATGAAGGACTTTCTACAGTTGGACTGAATACTACTTCGTCATCTTCAGTAACTTCATAGGGATTTAATATTACCAATAGCACGAACTTCATGTGTGAACTTTTCTAAATGATTTTTTGGTAGGTGTTCTGATTGAAGTGTTTCTATCAAATATATTTTCAATAACAGTTGTACAAAAATAATTTTCAAAGAATTTGATTTCTAGGTAGCCGTGGAAATATCAAGCTTATGACAGTTTGGTGACTTTTATAAGTAATTGATAAATGGTTGGTGACGGTGTTTCAAAAAATCGCCAAAAATGAATGCAAATATTGATTATTCAAACGAAGTTCTTATGAAATTATTTATTATACACGGACAGTGTGATCAAATCATTGCCAGAACTTGTAGAAAATTCAACCAAATGTATCCTGAATTAACACCAATGAACGAGAGGAAGTTTGTAAGATTACAAAATGATTTCCTCAACTATGGCTCCATGTTGAAAGCACCTTCAACATTACCAAAACCTATTACTTCAAATGAGGACAATACTGTTAACGTTTTGGCATATTTTTGTGCATATCCAGAAGCTTCCATTCGCAGTGCAGAAAAAGATTTAGGTGTATCACATGCTTCAGTACAACGAATTTTGAAAAATCACGGAATGCATCCGTATAAATTTACCAAAGTTTAAGCTCTAAAAGCAGAAGACTTCGAACGTAGAATGCATTTTTGTGAATTCCTTTTGATTCATACAGAGGAAGATCGGGAATTTTTGTCAAAAATAATTTGGAGCGACGAATCAAAATTTACGGGGGATGGTATTTTCAAAAGAAAAAATAAACATTTTTGGGCTGATCATAATCCTCATGTTACAAAAGAAATGGATTTTCAAGAAAAATTTGACCTGAATGTTTTCTGTATTCTGAAGAACAATGAAATTAGCTTTTTTATTTATGAAGACACACTGAATGCAGAGAGATATCTCCAAATATTGAGGAGGACTGTAACCGATTTCCTTGAAAATTTGCCTTCAGAGGAATTTAGGAATTCGTGGTTTCAACTGGACGGAGCGCCAGCTTATTTCACCCAGGAAGTTCCCAGGAAACTCGACGAATTCTTCGACGATCGTTGGTTTTGGCGTTTAGGGCCATGGGATTGGCCACCGAGATCACCCGGATCTCACGCCACTTGACTTTTTTTATGCGGTGTTTTAAAAGAAAAGGTATACAGTACTCCAGTGCCTACCAAAGCAGAATTGCGACGGCGAATAATGCGGAGTATTGAAGATCTGGATCCCCAGGAAATTGAAAAAGCAACCACAAGCCGCGTATAAAAAAACATTTTAAAGTGTTTAGAATGTAATGGACAACATTTTCAGCATTTATTGTGGAAAGGTGATATTTTGTTTACAATTTTGTTATTTTGAATCATCCTATTCTGTTATTGTCTGTACTTTCACATGTTTAAGCCCACAAAATCTCACTTTTTACCTAGAAATGACTGATTTTTGGTACAGTTGTTCCCTGGAAACTTTGAGCCATAGTTGAGAAAATTATTTTGTAACCTTACAAACTTCCTCTCGTTCATTGGTGTTAATTCAGGATACATTTGGTTGAATTTTTTACACGTTCTGACAATGATTTGATCACTTTGTTCATGTGTATAATGAATAATTTCATAAGAACTTCGTTTGAATAATCGATATTTGCATTCATTTTGGAAAATGATTCGAAACACCGTCGATAACTTTTTATAAATCACTTATAAAAGTAACCGAACTGCTATAAGCCTAATAATTCCACTACTACCTAAATTCAAATTCTAAAAAAATTAATGTTTCTAGAAGAGGCAACTTTATTGAGAAAACTTGACGGTTTAGGTATAGGGATATGATACATCATCTTGAAGCATTTTCCACCGTCTTTCAATTTAACGAGTAATATACAGGGGGTTTCATTTGAAAAAATGAACTTTTGACTACTTTTATGCACAATGGAAATAATAGTAATTTTAGCACGCCCTGTATGATATGGAGTCGATTTCTTGGTGTTATTTGAATATTTTGAGTTTGTCCAAGCTATCATCAAAATATCAACTTTTCATGAATTGAGAGTACTGATGTACTTAATTTCAATTAAGGCTATGTTTTGGACCATATTTAGCACAATTTATTTTTTATCTCGAAAACAGATAGAGATAGGTATAGGACATTATCATCAAAAAAGTATTGAAATACCAGAGCGATTCAAACAATGTATTAATATACGGGGTGTTCTATTTAAAAAAATTAAGTTTCTAGGAATTTTTGATGGAAGTGGCAACGCCGCAATGCTGAAAATATTTTAGATCGATAGAACAGGTAAGGAAATATGAGAGATAGAATTTTCAGAAAAATCATGCTTTGTGTAGCCATTTATGTATTGACCATATTTGAATATATTTAGTCAAAGTACTTGTATAAGGTATTCAACGGATTCAATATATTGATTACTCACCAACAACTGACAATGTCATAGTTGAACCAATAGGAGGCGTAGTTCCTACTTGGCATTCATAAATACCGCTATCCCTCCGCTGAGGATATCGCACTTGAAGAGTCCAATCTTCTGTCATAGGATTGTGGATACTGATGAATCTCTGATCAGAGGTATAAGTAGACCGGCCAACTGTTAGTAGGTGTAGATCCCTATGTCGTATCCATGAAACCTAGAAAAAGCTTTTATCACTATATAATTCATATGACAATAGTTCAAGCGAATTAAATGAAGCTAAAGCTTCATTTAATTCGAAAACCATTTCGAACTTCTCAGAACTGTCCTTCGCATCAATCGAAAGTTCTGCACCTTGCAAATTTTGGAAAAATTCGATATATCTACAATGTTTGAATAGAAGTATTTGGGGTAAGTTTTAGGGTTTCATTGTAGTTATCGTTTTCTGATATACTGGATGTTTATTTATTTCACGGGCAAAATGTTACGAACTGAACTGATTCATTAGAATTGTACTGAGACAGTTGAATCGTGTTGTTGATTGAAGATGAAAGCAATGGAAGTAACTGCATAATCTGATCTGATTGAACAATTGCTCGACACAACATCGTCCGTGATTTCTAAAATCCCACATTATATTCATTCTGGTGGAAACATATTGAATTATATGGTAACACGATAAGTATTTTGCCTAATTCATTGAATTTTGGATATAACATGAAATCTAAAAATATATTGCTCAGTCTTACTTTCCAATATCATATATAATGAGAATGGCGGATATGTGATGATAATCCACGATGATATACCACGATGATATATTTGAGTAACACCTCATTTAGTGAGAATCCCAAATAGTTCACGGAATTTCATCAAGTATTTCGCTATACAGTAGCTCCTTGGGACGTATTCAATATGTAGGTGCTGAACACCATTGAAGAAGCTTTTGTATAGCTGAATATATATTACGGTTTTCACAATTGTTCAATATGTGTCTCACAATGAGTTATTACTAGAATGCGTCTCTGGAAATATTAACTTTGGGGCTGGATCAATGTGAAGAATTTCAGTTCAACTCTGGACAAGCGTTGCTATATTCAAATACTTCTTCTCAATTTCAGTTACCTACTCAGTAAAAATTAGTCTTCTAGTCTGAAGTAGGTAACTGGTGAAAAAAAAAGGCTCTATAATGGGTGTTAGAATACTCAGGTACAGACAACTGAAAAAAACTATTCTATCTAGATATTCTATCTAGACAGCCTAGAGGATGACAGCACGACCAGCTGTCGAAAGTGCTCGCAGATAATCAAATAGAAGTTATAGAGCTTCAAATCCTTTTTGTAAATTACATTAATAGTAAAATACTGAAAATAAAGGAAAAATTAGTTGCATCATCCAAATATATATATATATATATATATATATATATATATATATATATATATATATATATATATATATATATATATATATATATATATATATATATATATATATACGAAATGTTAATTCTTGTGCATTAACAGAACATGTTAATTCGGAGAATCATAAAATGAATTTTGAAAATCCAAATATTTTAGATAGAGAAACCAATACAACTAAAAAAATATTTTTGGAAATGATACATATTAATAACGAAAAACATTCAATGAATAAACGGACTGATATTGATAGTCTTAGTAAAATTTACACGTACCTACTGAAATATGATAAAGAAAATAAGAGATGTAGTAATTCGAGTATCATTCAGAATTTTCCTACTTGACATTGTCAGCCAAAATTTTCATAAACTGTCAATATTTAATGTTTTTCTATCTCTTTTTGAAACATTTTATATTTTATTCCCACGTTAATAAGTTCTCCATATTGCCCATCTTTGCACTTGGCTATACGGCACTGATGAAACCAGTAGACAGAAACACGTGTCCGCGATTTGTCATCGACTTTTCTTGATTGCTGTTCGAACTAATATTTTCCTTTTGAATTAAAACGTGCGCACAAACTCACTTTCAATGTACTCTCACTACAGCTTTGACATTGTCTGAATAATTTGTGTTGTTTCTAACATTCAATGCTGACTGACATTTAATGTTAACAGCTGTTTCGATACTCTGTCATCTTCTGAGCAAGTTTTATAACTCGAGAGTTTGTAACACTTTCAGAAGATGATGAAGTGTGTCGAAACAGGTGTTAGCATTAAATGTTAGTGTTGTATGAATTGTGAACTATTATTTTCACCCTACCCATTCAATAAAGTAATGAGTTTCGCTCGAATCGATTTTTACAGAAATGACAGTGGAATTTGGGAGTACAGTTTCGTCAAGACTCACTTAAGGTATTTACTGAATATGAGAGTTCGTTTGTTATAGTCGCCATGACAGTGGAATTTGGGAATACAGTTTCGTCAAGACTCACTTAAGGTATTTACTGAATATGAGAGTTCGTTTGTTATAGTCGCCATTGTCTGTTTTCTAATTTCAAAATTCTTATTGAAACCCATATATCGACTATAACGAAGGACTTCCCTATTTTGTGCTCGTGATGAATTAGCCAATCACTTAAAAATAAACTAATTCTATCCGAGATAAATCTCCTTCTCGTCAGAAACTTAAGTACACCCTTGTTGGACAAACTCTTCGAATTCGAATGTACGAAACAAAGCGTAAATCCCGGACACCTGAGCTTGACTACTCACAGATAAAACACAATATTCTACTCAAAAGATTTTCTGGGATTAGAGCGAAACTAGGACACAAGTAGTTGCGGTCTTTGTGTGGATATGTTCTAGTGCTAGGTTCGAATAAAGACGCATATCAATATAGTATAATGAAGGAAGTCTTTGTTTCGAACGTCTCCAGAACCCACTCTGATTGTGTTGACTTTTTCATATTGTTTGAAATCAGAAATAATTTGAAGCGGGAACAATATTGTTCAGACAATATGTATCACATTTGTATATATATATATATATAATATATATATATATATATATAATATATATATATATATATATATTTATATTTATATATATATATATATATTCCTGATTGGCAGGAAATAAAGACCAAAATATATGCGAAAAGCATGAAGTGCAGACCACTGCATGAAAAGCAGACCACTGAGCATGAAATGAAGACCAGGTTGAAAATATGAATGAAGGTTATGTAGACCGGTACTCATTTCTTGCATTTGGAGAGGTGGAAAAGGGGTGGAGCTTAATTTGAGGGGAAGTTGATTATTCCAAATTGCAGGAAATAAGGACCATGATCGAAATGTCATTAAAAGTCTCATTTTCTAAATGTTATAAGGTCTAGTATTCGAATATCAATGTTAGCGAGTCAACGTTTCACCGTTTCTTAGGAAATCTAGTAAAATTTCTACAAATGTTTACTGGTTAATGAACAATTTTCAGGCTATATTTCTAATCATTGATTCCGGCCTCTAATATTCGGCATTCACAAAAACGAAAATAAAAATTGAATAACTGAAAAAAATTACAAAGTTTGTTGATTTGAATCTGGTTCAAAGATAGGTCAAAGTTCGCCCTGGACAACCGGAATAACAGGGTTTTCTCCAGGGGCTGCAACCTAGTCTCAATTTGTCACTAGAAGTTGATTTTTGTCGTTTCTAACTCGATTTTAGCAATCAAATTCGGTCTTTTTTCGGTTGTGCTTCAAAAATTTCCAATTCATCACTAGAAATTGAATTTTGTCGTTTCTTACTCGATTTTTTCGGCAAAAAACCCAGAAATACATTCTGGCAAACGAATTAAGTTTTTTTCGGTTATAAATCAAATATTTCCAATATGTCACTAGAAGTTGATTTTTGTCGTTTCTAACTCAGTTTTTTCGGAAAAAACCCAGAATTACATTCTAGCAATCGAATTCAGTATTTTTCTGGTTATGCTTCAAAATCTTCCAACTTGTCACAAGAAATTGAATTTTGTCGTTTCTAACTTGATTTTTTCGGAAAAAAACCCAGAATTACATTCTGGCAATCGAATTTAGTTTATTTCGGTTATGAATCAAATATTTTCAATTTGTCACTAGAAGTTGATTTTTGTCGTTTCTAACTCGATTTTAGCAATCAAATTCGGTCTTTTTTCGGTTGTGCTTCAAAAATTTCCAATTCATCACTAGAAATTGAATTTTGTCGTTTCTTACTCGATTTTTTCGGCAAAAAACCCAGAAATACATTCTGGCAAACGAATTAAGTTTTTTTCGGTTATGAATCAAATATTTCCAATATGTCACTAGAAAATGATTTTTGTCGTTTCTAATTCAATTTTACCGACAAAAAACCCAGAATTACATTCTAGCAATCGAATTCAGTATTTTTCTGGTTATGCTTCAAAATCTTCGAACTTATCACAAGAAATTAATTTTTTTCGTTTCTAACTCGATTTTTCGGCCAAAAACCCAGAATCACATTCTGGCAATCGAATTTAGTTTATTTCGGTTATGAATCAAATATTTTCAATTTGTCACTAGAAGTTGATTTTTGTCGTTTCTAACTCGATTTTAGCAATCAAATTCGGTCTTTTTTCGGTTGTGCTTCAAAAATTTCCAATTCATCACTAGAAATTGAATTTTGTCGTTTCTTACTCGATTTTTTCGGCCAAAAACCCAGAATCACATTCTGGCAATCGAATTTAGTTTATTTCTGTTATGAATCAAATATTTTCAATTTGTCACTAGTAGTTGATTTTTGTCGTTTCTAACTCGATGTTAGCAATCAAATTCGGTCTTTTTTCGGTTGTGCTTCAAAAATTTCCAATTCATCACTAGAAATTGAATTTTGTCGTTTCTTACTCGATTTTTTCGGCCAAAAACCCAGAATCACATTCTGGCAATCGAATTGAGTTTTTTTCGGTTATGAATCAAATATTTCCAAAATGTCACTAGAAGTTGATTTTTGTCGTTTCTAACTCAATTTTTTCGACAAAAAACCCAGAATTACATTCTAGCAATCGAATTCAGTATTTTTCTGGTTATGCTTCAAAATCTTCGAACTTATCACAAGAAATTAATTTTTGTCGTTTCTAACTCGATTTTTCGGCCAAAAACCCAGAATCACATTCTGACAATCGAATTTAGTTTATTTCTGTTATGAATCAAATATTTTCAATTTGTCACTAGAAGTTGATTTTTGTCGTTTCTAACTCGATTTTAGAAATCAAATTCGGTCTTTTTTCGGTTGTGCTTCAAAAATTTCCAATTCATCACTAGAAATTGAATTTTGTCGTTTCTTACTCGAATTTTTCGGCCAAAAACCCAGAATCACATTCTGGCAATCGAATTTAGTTTATTTCGGTTATGAATAAAATATTTTCCATTTGTCACTAGAAGTTGATTTTTGTCGTTTCTAACTCGATTTTAGCAATCAAATTCGGTCTTTTTTCGGTTGTGCTTAAAAAATTTCCAATTCATCACTAGAAATTGAATTTTGTCGTTTCCTACTCGATTTTTTCGGCAAAAAACCCAGAAATACATTCTGGCAAACGAATTAAGTTTTTTTCGGTTATGAATCAAATATTTCCAATATGTCACTAGAAGTTGATTTTTGTCGTTTCTAACTCAATTTTATCGGAAAAAAACCCAGAATTACATTCTAGCAATCGAATTCAGTATTTTTCTGGTTATGCTTCAAAATCTTCCAACTTGTCACAAGAAATTGAATTTTGTCGTTTCTAACTTGATTTTTTCGGCAAAAAAACCCAGAATTACATTATGGCAGTCGAATTTAGTTTATTTCGGTTATGAATCAAATATTTTCAATTTGTCACTAGAAGTTGATTTTTGTCGTTTCTGACTCAATTTTATCAGCAAAAAACCCAGAATTACATTCTAGCAATCGAATTCAGTATTTTTCGGTTATGCTTCAAAATCTTCGAACTTATCACAAGAAATTAATTTTTGTCGTTTCTAACTCGATTTTTCGGCCAAAAACCCAGAATCACATTCTGGCAATCGAATTTAGTTTATTTCGGTTATGAATCAAATATTTTCAATTTGTCACTAGAAGTTGATTTTTGTCGTTTCTAACTCGATGTTAGCAATCAAATTCGGTCTTTTTTCGGTTGTGCTTCAAAAATTTCCAATTCATCACTAGAAATTGAATTTTGTCGTTTCTTACTCGATTTTTTCGGCCAAAAATCCAGAATCACATTCTGGCAATCGAATTTAGTTTATTTCGGTTATGAATCAAATATTTTCAATTTGTCACTAGAAGTTGATTTTTGTCGTTTCTAACTCGATTTTAGCAATCAAATTCGGTCTTTTTTCGATTGTGCTTATAAAATTTCCAATTCATCACTAGAAATTGAATTTTGTCGTTTATTACTCGATTTTTTCAGCAAAAAACCCAGAAATACGTTCTGGCAAACGAATTAAGTTTTTTCGGTTATGAATCAAATACTTCCAATATATCACTAGAAGTTGATTTTTGTCGTTTCTAACTCAGTTTTATCGGAAAAAACCCAGAATTACATTCTAGCAATCGAATTCAGTATTTTTCTGGTTATGCTTCAAAATCTTCCAACTCGTCACAAGAAATTGAATTTTGTTGTTTCTAACTTGATTTTTTCGGCAAAAAACCCAGAATTACATTCTGGCAATCGAATTTAGTTTATTTCGGTTATGAATCAAATATTTTCAATTTGTCACTAGAAGTTGATTTTTGTCGTTTCTAACTCGATTTTAGCAATCAAATTCTGTCTTCTTTCGGTTGTGCTTCAAAAATTTCCAATTCATCACTAGAAATTGAATTTTGTCGTTTCTTACTCGATTTTTTCGGCAAAAAATCCAGAAATACATTCTGGCAAACGAATTAATTTTTTTCGGTTATGAATCAAATATTTCCAATATGTCACTAGAAGTTGATTTTTGTCGTTTCTAACTCAATTTTACCGACAAAAAACCCAGAATTACATTCTAGCAATCGAATTCAGTATTTTTCTGGTTATGCTTCAAAATCTTCGAACTTATCACAAGAAATTAATTTTTGTCGTTTCTAACTCGATTTTTCGGCCAAAAACCCAGAATCACATTCTGGCAATCGAATTTAGTTTATTTCGGTTATGAATCAAATATTTTCAATTTGTCACTAGAAGTTGATTTTTGTCGTTTCTAACTCGATTTTAGCAATCAAATTCAGTCTTTTTTCGGTTGTGCTTCAAAAATTTCCAATTCATCACTAGAAATTGAATTTTGTCGTTTCTTACTCGATTTTTTCGGCCAAAAACCCAGAATCACATTCTGGCAATCGAATTTAGTTTATTTCGGTTATGAATCAAATATTTTCAATTTGTCACTAGAAGTTGATTTTTGTCGTTTCTAACTCGATTTTAGCAATCAAATTCGGTCTTTTTTCGGTTGTGCTTACAAAATTTCCAATTCATCACTAGAAATTGAATTTTGTCGTTTCTTACTCGATTTTTTCGGCAAAAAACCCAGAAATACATTCTGGCAAACGAATTAAGTTTTTTTCGGTTATGAATCAAATATTTCCAATATGTCACTAGAAGTTGATTTTTGTCGTTTCTAACTCAATTTTATCGGAAAAAACCCAGAATTACATTCTAGCAATCGAATTCAGTATTTTTGTGGTTATGCTCCAAAATCTTCCAACTTGTCACAAGAAATTGAATTTTGTCGTTTCTAACTTGATTTTTTCGGCAAAAAACCCAGAATTACATTCTGGCAATCGAATTTAGTTTATTTCGGTTATGAATCGAATATTTTCAATTTGTCACTAGAAGTTGATTTTTGTCGTTTCTAACTCGATTTTAGCAATCAAATTCGGTCTTTTTTCGGTTGTGCTTCAAAAATTTCCAATTCATCACTAGACATTGAATTTTGTCGTTTCTTACTCGATTTTTTCGGCCAAAAACCCAGAATCACATTCTGTCAATCGAATTTAGTTTATTTCGGTTATGAATCAAATATTTTCAATTTGTCACTAGAAGTTGATTTTTGTCGTTTCTAACTCAATTTTATCGGCAAAAAACCCAGAATTACATTCTATCAATCGAATTCAGTATCTTTCTGGTTATGCTTTAAAATCTTCCAACTTGTCACAAGAAATTAAATTTTGTCGTTTCTAACTTGATTTTTTCGGCAAAAAACCCAGAATTACATTCTGGCAATCGAATTAAGTTTTTTTCGGTTATGAATCAAATATTTCTAGTATTTTTTAGGTTGTGAATGAAAAATTTCCAACTTGCCACTGGAAGTTAATTTTTGTCGTTTTTGATTCAATTTTTCCGGCAAAAAAACCCAGAATTACATTCTAGCAATCGAATTCAGTATTTTTTCGGTAATGCTCCAAAATCTTCCAACTTGTCACTAGAAATTAATTTTTGTCGTTTCTTACTCGATTTTCCCGGCAAAAAACCCATAATTACATTCTAGGAATCGAATTCAGTATTTTTTGGTTATGCTTCGAAATCTTCCAACTCGTCACTAGAAATTGAATTTTGGCGTCTAACTCAATTTTTTCACCTAGAATATATTCTGGCAATCAAATTTAGTAGTTTTTCGGATGTGAATAAAAAATTTCCAATTTGTCACAAGAAATTGATTTAAGTCGTTTTCTAAGCCGAATTTCCCGGCAAAAAACCCAGAATTACATTATAGCAATCGAATTCAGTGTTTTTTGGTTATGCTTCGAAATCTTCCAACTTGTCACTAGAAATTAAATTTTGTCGTTTCTAACTCAATTTTTTCGGCAAAACACCAAGAATATATTCTGGCAATCGAATTTAGTAGTTTTTCGGATATGAATAAAAAAATTTCAATTTGTCACAAGAAATTGATTCAAGTCGTTTCTAACTCGAATTTCCCGGCAAAAAACCCAGAATTACATTCTAGGAATCGAACTCAGAATTTTTTCGATTATGCCTCAAAAGTTTTCAATTTGTCACTAGAAGTTGATTTTTGTCATTTCTAACTCGATTTCAGCAATCTAATTCGGTATTTTTTCTGTTATGCTTCAAAAATTTTCAATTCGTCACTAGAAATTGAATGTTGTTGTTTCTAACTCGATTTCTCCAGCAAAAAACCCAGAAATATATCCTAGCAATCGAATTCAGTGTTTTTTCAGTTATGCTTCAAAAATTCCCAACTTGTCACTAGAAATTGAATTTTGCATTTTCTAACTCAATTTTTTCGGCAAAACACCCAAAATGCATTCTGACAATCGAATTTAGAAGTTTTTTGGATATGAATGAAAGAATTCCAATTTGTCACAAGAAATTGTGACGTATCTAACTCTGATTTTCCGGCAAAAAACCCAGAATTACATACTAGCCATCGAATTCAGTATTTTTTCGCTTATGCTTCAAAAATTTCCTAGTTGTCACTTTAAGTAGCAATCTAGTTCATTATTTCTTTGGTTATGAATTAAACATTTCTTTGTCACTAGAAATAGATTTTTTCGTTTCTAACTCGATATTTCCGGCAAAAAAAAAACAGAATTACATTCTAAGAATCGAATATGGTATATTTTTGGTTATGAATAAAAAATCTCCAACTCGTCACTCCAATACCAGACAGCGCAGTTTCGACCCGCCAGAGGTCTCATCAGTGGTACTAGACCGGTTCAATAATGCAAAGCTCGAAGTCGTTTTGTCCTAAGGCGGACAAACTTTTGAAAAGTTAGTGGCGATGTGTGATGACATATCTCAGAATCGTGCTATTCTGTTTATTTCTGTTCCGAGTCATTCTGTATTCTGTGACATTTTGTGTGCCTAACTTTCACAACAAAGATGGATGTACTGACTATGGTTTTTCTTCTTCTAGCATATTACGAAGTCTAACGCCTGGTACCAATATGTGCTATATGATATTTTCCAATGCATTTTATAATATAACTAAATGTTATAAGTTCGTAGCCAACATTTATATTCATAAAATTGCTAACCACAATTATATAAAACTGAAAAAGTCAACGCAACCTTTAGGAGGCACAGGGAGTTGGCAACAAGATCTAAGCCTTAACTCACACAACTATATTAATGAATGGTTGTGGGCCACTTTTCATGCAGTTTTGGAAATTTACACGAGCCTCCCCTCATTCTCCCCACTCTTTGAGAAAAAGGTCCGTTATTCATGCGATTTGAAAAACGCCCAGCTACCAATAAATCGGTCCCTATATACTGCCAAAAAGGAATATATATATATATATATATATATATATATATATATATATATATATATATATATATATATATATATATATAATTTGTGGACACAACACTCCAAAAAAGGGGAGCAAACCGCGGACACGTGTTTCTAGCTATTGGCCTCATCAGCGCGGTGCAGCCAAGTGTAAAGATGGGCAACACTTGTTTGCCGAAAGCAGGAAACAACACATACGCACGGAGTCAACAACAGAAGCCAACCGGTTTGCTCCCCTTTTTTGGAGTATTGTGTCCACAAATTGTTTAATTTTTGATTTGTATCATGTACACTCGATAGTATATATATATATATATATATATATATATATATATATATATATATATATATATATATATATATATATATATATATTTTCAGAGGTAAACTATGTGTTAGTTTACCGGAAAAAATATATTAGGAAAAAAAAAAGATGCCGTTACTATTGTCTATTTATGTTTCACATAGTTTCTGTATTATGTATGATTGATTACTTGTTTATTTTGTGGTAATTCATGATCACTTTAATGAAATGAATAAAAACACTTGTCTAAGTACCACTAGTTGATTTTATGAATACGACCAGTTTCGGGTTTGACCCCGCATTATTAAGTATTTTTTCAATACTTCAAATCAAATCAAAAATCTTTATTTCCGTAGACCTAGGGACGGCATGGAAAAAGTCACATAACTCAGTACAATTACAATGAGGTCACAATCATAAAACAACACAATTATATGATATATTACATAACATTCAGACCATAAAAAGGGTACAAAAATTAAAATTTAAAATTCCAAATCAGACTGAAAAAAATCATCAAGCGAATAAAATACCTTTTCACATAATACTTTCCGAACTTTTGTTTAGAGAGCTTTACACTAGTTATTTTTCAATGGATATTGGGAGCTTGTTGTACAGTTTTTTTTGCCATGATATGAGGTCCATCAGTCACCTTGGCTATCTCATGACTAGGAATTAAAATGTTATAGTTTTTTCTCAGGGTGAAGCCCGAAAGAAGACATGTATCATCTCTGTTCTGAAACTTGGAGCAATTTGATTTAACGTAGATTACGCAATTAAAAATATACATGCAAGTAACAGTTAATATATTCAACTTTGCAAATAGTGGTTTACAGGAATCGAGTTTTTTTTAAAACAAAATGTTCTAATTTTTTTTTCTGGAAAATTAATAACTCACTGATTCTATTGCAGTTGCCAAAACAAATAATACAGTAATTGAGGGCAGAGTAAATATATGCATAATAGTACCTTTTAAGAATGTCAATAGACACAAAATTACGCAGATTCCATATAACGAAACAATGTGTCGCTAATTTCTTCAGTATGAAATCAACATGATGATTCCAATTGAGTTGGGAATCAATAAAAACTCCTAAAAATTTTTAATAGTTTACCTGTTCAATATTTTTAATCTCAGACCTAACCAAAACACTACAATCAGTTTCCTGAATTGTAAAGAAAATGGTGTTGGTTTTGAGACTATTCAGAATCAAGCCATTCTTAGAACAATAATTTTGCATGTTGGATACAGCATCATTTGCTCTTACTGACAATGTTTCACATTCCGAACCACTAACAGTAAAAGATGTGTCATCAGCAAATTGTATAGAGCACTGTGGATGATTAATTTTTGAAAGGTCATTAACAAATAAAATAAATAGTGTAGGCCCCAAAACACTACCTTGGGGCACACCTGTAACAACGTTTCGAAATTCAGAGAAAAATGACCCAGTCTGAAGCCTAACTTCAACAACCTGTGTACGACCAGTTGAATAGGTTTCAATCCATTTCAGACTTCGACCACGAACGCCCATGTCAAACAGTTCATCAAGAAGAAGACCATGATGACTGGTATCAAACGCTCGTGTCAGGTCGAAAAGAACACTAAGTGATTTTTCATCGTTGTCGAAGTTTGATACTACATGATTATGTAGAGAAAGGATGGCATCCTGGGTTGACAAGCCCACTTGAAACCCATATTGGTTGTCAGATACGATATTGTATTTATTTGAAAAGGACACAAGTTTTGATATGATTCTTCAAATATTTTCGAAAATGGAGATAGTAAAGCAATACCTCTGTAGTTCGACATTACATGCTTATCGCTTTTTTTATAGACTGGGACGACCATTGCTTGCTTAGGTCGGGAAGGAAAAATACCTTCAGAGAAAGATAAATTGATTAGATGAATCAGAGGTTCCATTATTTTCAAAGCAGCCTTCAATAAAACATTGCCTGGCAATTCATCAACTCCACTGGAATTTTTCGAACATGCGAATTTAATTATTTCCACGAGTTCAGTTTCATCTATTGGATAGAGGAAAAGACTCTCAGTTTTTACACAACGATTTTCAATGCCACCAGGTGTAGTATTTTTTACTAATGACTCCACTGAATCGACAAAATAACTACTAAATGCTTCAGATATACCGGGACCATCGTCAACAAGTACACCATCGCCAATGTCTTAGATGAATCGTTTATAATAGTATTTTTCCTGATGATAGACCAGGCAGCTTCAGATTTATGTTGAGCCTTGAGGAATTGATTATTAAAGTATTGACTTTTGAGAGCACAATTTTTTTGTGTATGATTCTTTAAGAGTTGCTTATATTGACCCAATAAATGTACATTGGTTGCCTCTTGTTCAAATTATAAATATCTCTGAGTAATATACCTTCTTCAACGATATCCTCAGTAATCCATGGTTTGTGTCTACTTGAATTTTGATTTTGTTTAAATTTTCGAAACTGTTTAGGAAAGGATATATCAAAAGCTTGAAGAAAAACATCATGAAAATGGGAAAATTTAGTATCGAAGTCAAATTCAGTGAAGTATAGAAAATTGCACTTTTCATCCGATAATAAATTTATGAAATGGAGGATATTATGATCATCAAAATTTCTCTTCAAAAAAATAATGGTATATATCAGCGGCGACGAAATTTATAGGTAAGGTAATACTTGGTAATGGGGTCAAACCCGAAAACGGTCATATAAATGAAATCAAATATAGGTAATTAGACAAAAGTGTTTTTATTCATTTCATTGAAGTTTCAGTATTCCTACGAAATCTGCAATTGTTTGACACGCGTTAACTATTTTGGCGCGAAACTCTTTGAGAACCGTTACGATCTTTGCAATGGTCCTAATGCTATTTTGTTAATTGGCTTGCCAATATTTTGGTATACTTAGAGAATAATTAGAGAATATATGGGTATATGACGATCACAAATAAATATCATAGAATCTACTTGATTTTAAGTAATTCACTGTTTTCCAATTCCTAACTCAAATGAAATATTATTTTCCTGTGTTTTCATTTTTATTTCGAATGGATGTTCCAAATTTGGTATATCGATTTGATGTGAATGTGTGTAGAAAGTAGCAAGTATTAGAATAAATATGATACTTCACGGAAGCTCATCAATTTTTTTTTATTCAAATAGACGTTACAGTTTGTTCAGGACTGTTGTATTAAATATTCATATGCATGTATTTCTTCAAGCAATACGATATCCATTTATCACTAGTGAATAATGAAATCATTACAGAAAAGCAAGTAGGCAAGTTCGTTGAATATGTCAATTCCATCCACCCGTCAATAAAATTTACCACTGAGAGGAAGGTAAATAATTCATTAAATTACCTTGACTCAATCATTACAAAAAATAACAATGAACATGAATTTGCAATTTTCCACAAACCATCTTACACGGACATTATCATACATAATTCCTCTACACACTCTTACCATCATAAAGTTGCTGCATTCAATAATATTCTTCATAGACTATTGAATAATTTCCAGAGAGAGCTGAGAGTTTGATCAAACAAATCAAACAAAAACTACAAAAAGCAAGCAAGTGTGGACCACATCTACCCAAATTCAAGATGCGATAACGTCAGTTATGAGACATTGTCATTTTTGGCTGAACCAACCAATAATTTTTTTTGAGAAAGACTGCGTAAACTTAGCTCACAGAAATAGTAATAGTCCTGATAATAGTGTAAGTGCATTTATTGAAAACAATAAAGACAAAACTTCGGTATCGGATAGATCAGGAGTATATCAGCTGAGTTGTGGCTCTTGCCCAAAACTGTATAATGGCCAAACAGGGAGATTATTTTCCAAAGAATTAAAGCTTAGATGTAATTTTGTGAATAGAAAGACCAATTTCACATTTGCAAACCACCTTTTAGCAGAAGTACATGAGTTCAGTCATGAATATGACATGTTATATTTAGAATAGAAGAGTTTGAAATTCAATCTGCTAAAATGTCAAGTAATCAATAGATTCAAGAATTCGGGTAACTAACTAAATGATCAATTAGAACTGAATAACCGTTACTGAATATTTTTCAAATGTGGGGACTGGGACATAAGCTCAGGTCATTTAATCCATTACAAACTCAAGTACTTGAAATGTAGGTATTTTGAATTTTAAAATTAGGTATACCAGCATTAAATTTGTAAAATATAGTAGATAAAGATACGCCCGAAGAAGCCATTGTATGGCGAAACACGTGTCGCGTTTTTTATAAAACTGTTTAGTGGAACATTTTTGGCTGTGAGTTTTAGAAGTATTTTGAAGTGTTTTGTGTGAGAACCTTTGCCAAAAATCCGACAGATATAATTCAACGCGACAAAAGTTGTTTTCTGTTAGGAACTTGACAATAGAAATAATTGCTGTATACGTTTTTTGTGAGAGATTGTATCAATCAATCTAAAAAGTCGTTCACTTATACTTCAAGTCCTTCTTCACAGTAAATTAGAAATCAACCCTAAAAAATCATCGTTGAATTCCTGAAAAAATCACTTATCCAATAGATGGCATATATGGGGTTATTATGTTTGATATTTTGAAGGGGAGTGTGTACGCATCTTAGCGATAACTTATATTATTTCACAACAATTAGGTGTTTCGGGAAATTTACATTACTGTCTTATTTATGGAGATATTGAACGTGGCTCCTTTTGAAAAAATTCCCTATATGCAATCAATTATTTATATTTTTAGCTGTTTTAGAATCATCCGTATCTCTGAGTATAGGTTGGAAATGAGTCAAATCACTTTTCAGTATCGTCCTTCCATTTTTTATTTTTATCATTCATTTTTGGATCCATTTTCACCCGTTTGATATCTTGATAGAGTTTTTCAACACACTGATCTCATTTCAGATCATCAGACACGCACAGTTTTGAAAACATTAAAACCTTCTCAAAAACAAACTTGGTCTAAGGAGCAAAACGAAATATAGTCAAAAAGAAGTGCTAGAATTGAATTGAGTTCTTGTTTGTATCTAAAATATAAGGAAAAGAAATATTCATCATTATTAAAAAATAGAAACTGGGCTGCAATCAAAGAATACGTTTACTGTTGTTATAGAAAGAAGAAATAATATTAATATTTTTCATTTGATATTTTTTTACCCATGTTGTAGTTTCATTTCATTAGGAATTATGTTATTTTTTCATACTACGTGTTTATTAGTTTACCGAACAATTTTGTTCAGCAGTTCTCAAATTGAAGAATATACTCCATTCAAATAAATGTTTATTCACCTGATAAAATTTTTTCTGTGCTGAAATATTCCAAGTCTTTTTTATTTTGATTGAAATGTCTGCTGCAGGTTATAATAGTAGTTGTTTACAGCTGATTCTCGCCTCCCCCCACCACCACTATGACGTATTAATTGCTTTTTTTATTGGTTGTTGTTTGGTGAAGTTTTTTTGTTGTGCAGTGAAGTCAAGCGTTGTGACCTTGAAGTGTCTGGTGCATGGATCGTTCAGATTTTTTTTTTTCATATGAGATTTTGTGTGTTTATGTGTGTGTGTAGGAGAATGCACGGTACAGGGTTTCATCATGTGCTTGTTTGTCTATGTACAAACATACGTCTGCATACTTCGAAGATCCTCCAAGTAATAAATGCTCCATCGGTGTTAGGGCACCAAGTTAGTAGTGGAGT